>NC_041398.2:246250653-246550653 GCF_900747795.2 Erpetoichthys calabaricus | reverse complement strand
GGGTCACCACAGCGGATCATCTTCTTCTGTATCTTTCTGTCCTTGTCATCTTGTTCTGTCACCCCCATCACCTGCATGTCCTCTCTCACCACATCCATAAACCTTCTCTTATGCCTTTCTCTTCTCCATTTGCCTGGCAGCTCTATCCTTAGCATCCTTCTCCCAATATACCCGGCATCTCTCCTCTGAACATGTCCAAACCAACACAAGTTATACCATAGACCTAAAAATATTGACACCATACTTTCTATTGGTAATTCTGGCAACCACAGGTGCAAGTTTTTTTTATTTTTTACAGTAAATTAAACATTAACATGGAGAAGAGTGGCAGGAGTGACTTGTGATAGAAGAGTACCTGTTAGAGTGAAAGGGCAGGTTTCTATGAGACCAGCTATGTTGTTTGGTTTGGAGACGGTGGCACTGATGAGAAGACAGGAGGCACAGCTGGAAGTGGGAGAGTTGAAGATGCTGTGATTTTTTTGCTCAGAGTAACGAAAGTAGACAGGATTAGGAATATCAGAGGGACAACACAGGTACGACAGTTTGGTGACCAAGTGAGAGAGGTGAGATTGGCATGGTTTGGGCACATGCCGAGGTGAGATGAGGGGCACATTGGTAAAAGAATGTTGAGGATGGAACCGCCAGGCAAGAGGTAAAAAGGAAGGCCAAAGAGGAGGTTTATGGATGTGATGAGGGAGAACTGGAATGCAGTTGGTGTGGCAGAAAATGATGTAAAAGACAGGGATAGATGGAGAGGGATGAGCCTCTGTAGCGACCCCTAAATGGAAGCAGCCAAAAGAAGTTGTTACAAATGTCTCTCTATTATATATAAAAAAAAAAAATTCTGGAACGAGATGAGACAAGATAAGACTTTTTTTCAAGAGATTTGCTCAAGTCCTGCGAGGTGAGACTTTGGCCATGAGATTTTTTTCAAGTCACGCCCTCCTCTCTACCATATTCAACCACACCCCCGGTACTCTCACCTCTCATTCGTGTGAATGTTTTTGACAGACACAGTTCCTGCTCTCTTAGCTCTTATACATTTTTACGTTCCCAATTAAAGAAGACTTATTATGTCCAAATCTTATTAAAGAATTTCATCCCAAAGGGATATCAACAGAAGAAATGAGTACACGGACAATCCTAGCACCGAGAAACAATGAAGTCAAACGAATTAACACGAAAATTGTCGATCGGTTACACGGCAAATTGGTTAAATGCTTATCAATGGACCCTGCTGAAACAGTTGGTGGTGATGGTGTGGAAGATGAAAACATCAACTTACAATATCATGAAGAATATCTACAACCGTTAACACCGTCTGGTCTTCCACCAGCCGGATTACTGTTGAAAGAAGGATGTATCCAAGACAAGTAATATTAGACAACAAAGGTATTGTTGATATGCCATTCGTATTAAAACGTGAACAGTTTCCCGTTAGAATAGCTTTTGCAAAGACAATTAACAAATCACAGGGCCAAAGATTCGAAAAAGTCGTTTTATTTAATGGAGAGAAGGAAACGAAATTCATTCACGGGCAATTATATGTTGTGTTGTCACGATGAAAGTCCAAACACAGAATCAAAACTCTGTTTTTGACAAAATTTAATTCAAAAAATTGTTTTTATAGTGAAAGTGTACGTTTAAAAAGTATTTGCGTGTTAACTTCAAAGCCAAACAGAATGAAATTGTATTATGCAACGAATACCTCTAACGCAAAATGAAACATAATTTTCTTTCAATTTATTATGTTTTACTATTTTTAATATGGTTAATTACTCGCTGTAATGTAAAATAGTTCTATAGGGTGGTCCAGATCTAATTATGCAATTTTCATTACGCTATAACTTAAGTTCATTACATAGAGAATTCACAGCACCTGCCCTACACATAAGTGAAATCTCTAAAATTCTTGTTGTTGCCGATAGATGGCAGCACCTGCCCTGCATTCCAAAATGGCGGGGAGATGGTTGTCAGTCGAACAGTTGCATAAGTAGATCTGGACCACCCTGTATTATGATAATGTAAGAATTCCCAAGTATATTAAAAATCTGTTTAAATTGTACATCCGCATCCCCATACGCGAGCGGCAGAACCACAAAGAGACTAGCGTGTAGCACTGGCCCGGGGGTTGGCAAGCGAAGCGAGCAGGGGGCAAATCCCCCTAGTATTTATTAAGCAAAAATGTGATACCCTTGTCTTTGGCAAAATCTTATATATAAATGTCTACAAGTGGAAGTGTATGTCTGGCCTGGAAGTGAGAGGTGGAGTCAGGGTAAGGGCTCTACCTCAGAGGAAACAGAAAATTCACTTAGCCGCTAATGCACAAGCAAGGCCAGCACGTCAGCAAAACGAAACCTCAGAAGAAATACAAAGTTGCTTAGCCGCTAACATCGGCAAAACAATATCCCTTTTTGCTTTTCCTCCCACTTCTAATGCACAAGCGAGGCGGGCACGTCGGCAAAACAAATCCTCCTAGGCGGGAGATGCCCAGAGGAGTTCCTTTCATTTACCCAACATGTCTACATCTCAGTTTTTTTCCCCAGACGATTTCAATAGTTTCTTGGACTCTGGGCTTTTTACATTACAGGCTTACACAGCTAGTAATAAATAAAAATTAAAAATTGTTCAACTTTCAAAATGATTGATTAGGTCCTGGAATGTTACTGCATGCATACATTTTCTAACTTTGATAGTTTGGTTTAGAGAGATTTAGCATGAAAATGTATGAACTGTGAAATCCGGAATTAGTCAGAGTAATCCACGGTAAAAAGAAATATGTCTTTAAATATTTTTTGCATTTGAAATGTTTGTGTATTGTGCTCTAGGCCACCTTCACAATGGCAAACGCGAACAAGACTCCACCTGGTGCTGATCCAAAGCAGCTAGAGAGAACCGGAACAGTCCGAGAAATAGGATCACAGGCTGTGTGGTCTTTATCATCATGTAAACCAGGTGAGATTTAGAAGCACAGATAAGATGAACTCAATCATATGTGATTAAATGGTTCTCCTGCATGTTTGAGTCCACAGGTACTGAATAGCAAGTAAAATGACTGAAGTCAAGCACTGTGATGGCCTCAAATGAGCTAAATGTTTGTACAGCACAGTGGTACCTCTGGTCACAACCACAATTCATTCCAAAATTCGGTACGCGACCCGAACGTAATTTTCCCATAAGATTGTATGTACAGTAATCCCTCCTCCATCGCGGGGGTTGCGTTCCAGAGCCACCCGCAAAATAAGAAAATCCGCGAAGTAGAAACCATATGTTTATATGGTTATTTTTATATATTTAAAGTCCTCATAAACTCTCCCACATGGTTTATAAATATTCCCCGTACAGTTATACAGCATAAACCCTTTATATTCTCTTAGTTATTAGGTAAGATTCATTGAAATTATGTATGTAAACACAGTTTTTATACTACTCACAAACATACATATCGTATATCATTGAGGAGTTTTATTTAATACGTAATACAGTTTTAAACATATTGTAATTGAGTAGGTAATATAAAAATACGTGAAAAATCTATAACATGTAAATGCTGTACATAAAACCAAAATGTTATTTTAAAGATACTGTAGAGCGTCTCCGATATCACATTTGTTACAGCCATTACGATAGACGGGCCACCGGCAATAAATACCAACAATGCAAGGAAAAAATGTGTGCACAGTTACAATAAACATACATACATGTACTAAGTACGTAGAAAAATAGTTTTGGGTACTCACCGACTTGTTAGATAACGCTGACATTTACTGCACTGTCACAGCTGTTCTAAAGGAGCCTCTTCAGGTGACTGTGTAGCACCGCCGTCGTCTTCTTCTTCCACTGAAGGCGTACTAGGCAGTGTTTTGCGTGTAAGGAACATCGTGATGGGCAGTTGCTGGCGCTGCTTTTTCATTTGTGTAAAGAGGTTCCTATACACTTCCGTGGCGCCGTCAAGAGCATTTTTAAATTGCAAAGAACGAATCATTTGCGGGTCCCATTCTTCAACTGATGTCTGGAGATCTTTTGCCATTCGTAGAATGGTTGCGAGACACTCGAGAGTTAGCACAGCACCCAGGAGCTTAACCACGTGCTCTGATTGGGTAGCTTCTCAGCCATCCGCCAATAGCGTCCCTTGTTTGAATTCAAATGGGCAAATCAACTGAGGAAATACACGTACTGTAGACCGCAGACATCCGCAAAGCAGTGAAAAATCCGCGATATATATTCACATATGCTTACATTTAAAATCCGCGATGGAGTGAAGCCGCGAAAGACGAAGCGTGATATAGCAAGGGATCACTGTAAATACGATTAATCCATTCCAGACTGTATGAACTGTATGTACATTTTTATTTTTTTTAGATTTTTAAGCACAAAAATAGTTAATTATACCATAGAATGCACAGTGTACTTGATCGGTAACACGAACACTCGCGCTCATACTTTTCAATGATTTCTTTCTTTAATTGGATTTCAGTTTTCTTCTAAACTTTCTTCTCACCAACACTACCACTCTTCACTTGCTTAGAGGCCATGGTTATTTGAAAAATGAATGCAAAAGCACACAAAATAGAGCACAAATGAACACACGTCTGACTGAGAACGATGTACAGGGAGAGACTGAACACGTTCGTCGTCTTTGTTAGGCCCTGTATACGTAAACGGAAGAAAATGGGAAATCATTGGTGCGTACGAACCGGAAGGGAAACTGGCCGCCAGTGTTTTTGTTCGTCACCAGAGCATGTGGTCGTGAACAGATGCGAAATTTTGGCGGACTCTTTGATCGTAACATGACCAGAGGTTCTACTGTGCATAGGAATTGTTATTTAACTATGTTTTCTGTGAAATAAATTAGCTTATAACCACAAAATGTAATATGGAAGCACTAACAAAGAAAAGTCATGCAGTTAATGTAAAAATATGGATATGTACATATGGTGGCTTAAGGCTTATTTACACTTGTGTGTGTGGAGCCTGCGCCACAGATATGCCATAGTCAGTGTCATCTACGGTGCAATCTGACATGCACCTCCTTGCGAACTCTACTCCGACCTGGACGACTCTCATTAGCAAGTTTGAAGAAGAGAAAAAGACATTACATGTATTTAGCGCTTTCTCACTATTCAAAGTGCTTTACATAGTCAGTGAGGAGCCACTTCAACCACAACCTATGAGCAGCATCCTCCTAGATGATGCAACAGCAGCCATTTTTATGCCAGTATACTCCCTACACATTAGCTATTAAGTGGTGAAATGGCGAGAGAAAGAGTTAGCCAGTTAGGGATGGGGATGGGGGGGGCAATAATACCTGGGTTGTGGCACACAGTTTAGCCCTTGACACCGGGAAACACCCTACTCCTTACATAGGATGCTCAGGGATCTCTTTTTGACCCCCCCCCAGGAAATTGGGACGCTGGTTTTACGTTTCATCTGAGAGAGAGTGCCATTTTTACACCACAGGGTAAGCAACACCTGCTGGCAGCACCAGCACCTCATCCAGCAGCAACCCAATTTTTCCTTAGATGGTCTCCCCTTCTAATCTTATATCACAGCTCCAGCTTATTCAAAACTCAGCTGCAAGAGTCCTTACACGGACCAGCAACAGCGAGCACATCACACCCATCCTGCTCCGTCTCCACTGGCTCCCTGTGTCTTACAGAATCGAATATAAAATCCTACTAATAACTTACAAAGCCTTAAATAACCTTGCGCCAAACTACATCAGTGACCTTCTCCATCACTATGTGCCTGCCTGCCCACTAAGGTCCTCTGATTCTGGTAATCTTGTTGTGCCCCTCACTAATCTACACTCCATGGGTGACAGCAGGGCCTTCAGCTGTATAGTGCCCAGACTCTGGAATGACCTACCAAAATTAATCAGGTCAGCTGACTCCATGAATTCTTTTAAAAAACAACTCCAAACTCATCTGTTCAGTTTGTCTTTTAGCTCTATTTGACTTTATTACCCTTCTCTCAGTTTACTTCTCTGTCAAGATGCTAATATAACCTGTATGTGTGTGTGCTAGACCATCAATTATGTTGTGTGTTTCTTTTTTTTCAGAATTCACTGTCTTAATCTTCTTTATTTATCTGGTTTGTACGATGCTATATACTGTATATGCTGCCGTTCTTTATTATATTCTGTAAGTGCCTTGAGCATGGGAAAGGCGCTATATAAATAAAATGTATTATTATTATTATTATTAAATGCTGGCCGGGCCTGAACATGCTTAGCTTCAGGTGGAAGACCTGTTCTGAAGTGCATGAGGTACAATGCATCCGGAAAGTATTCACAGCGCATCACTTTTTCCACATTTTGTTATGTTACAGCCTAATAGCAGGGCCACTGTTATTTCTAATATCTATAAATGATTTAGATAGGAATATAAGTAACAAGCTGGTTAAGTTTGCAGATGATACCAAGATAGGTGGGTAGATCAGCAGATAATTTGGAATCCGTTATATCATTACAGAAGGACTTGGACAGCATACAGGCTTGGGCAGATTTGTGGCAGATGAAATTTAATGTCAGTTAATGTAAAGAATTACACATAGGAAGTAAAAATGTTAGTTTAGAATACACAAAACAGAACATAAACAGCCTTTCCGCTGTTATTGCGGGTTGAAATATTGGAGCTCCATCCTCTAGGTCAGGGGTGTTGAACTCCAGGCCTGGTAGGCCACAGTGGCTGCAGGTTTTCATTCTAACCCTTTTCCTAATCAGTGACCGGGTTTCACTGCTAATTAACTCCTTTTTTCCCTTCATTTTAATAGGCCTGTTTTTAAGGATTCAGTCCTCTGAATTGACACTTTTCATCATTAAATGGTAGCCAAACAGAAATGAAACATGAAATGAGCTGACAGATGACCAGGTAAATTGGAGCTTCAAACTCCAACCAATTTCTTAATGAGATGCCGATGCTTGCTGTTAATTAAACTCGTTATTTAATTCCAACACCTTGTTGCTACTCTCATTCTGCTAGTGCAGACATTTCCAAAACTGTTGATTTTCTGTTGATCAACCTTACTGAGACCTCCACCTATCTTTATTTCCACATATTGTATGATGGGCACAGGTTAGTTAGTCATGTGGCGGCTTGTTTTGTGTCTCATCATTGTTTGGCTGCTAATTAAGGAAAAAGAGTTAATTAAAATTAAGGCAAAACAAGCTAATTAGCAGCAAAAACTGGTCAGAAGATGGTTAGAATGAAAACCTGCAGCCACTGCGGCCCTCCAGGACTGGAGTTTGACACCCCTGCTCTAGGTTGTCCGGGTCCAAATGAGACTCCAACAGTTGAGGGTTTTAGGTTTTCATAGCACTTCGGGTGCCAGAAGGGGCAGGATTAACTGCCCTCAAGGGACATTTTCTCACTGCTGCGGAGGAGAAAAAAGACGACACAATTAGCGGCAGTGCCCCCTCTCACCCTGGCAGGGTATTACATACCTTGGATGAGCCCTGACATGCACGACACTACCATTAAAAAAAAGAAGGTGGGATTGGGTAGGGCATGTATCCAGAAGAACAGATGGTAGATGGACAGCAGAAGTTTTAAACTGCATTTCCAGAGATAAGAAGAGACCAAGCAGGCGGCTGAATTCAATATGGATGGATAAGATAAGGAATTTTGCTGGAACAACCTGAATGCAGAAAAAACCAAAAACGTTTGTTGTGGGGAAAGTTGAAATAGACCTTTGTACAGCAGTGGACTGATGGTTATGATGTGTGTGAGAAGGAAGGTTTTAAATTGTCTCTGACGTTTAATTGGAAGTCAATGAGGTGATTAAAGAACTGAAGTTCTGTAGTTTTAGTTCTACTTACACTACTGGGCAAAGTTTTAGAATGCCTGAGTTTTTCCAGTTTATCTTCAAATTGAATCAGTTGAAATGCAATGAATGATCTAAAGTGGTGAAAAGGTAAATAGTAAACTGACAGAGCTTTGAATGTAAAGGTTAGGTTGAAAAAAGGAAATTTCAGAATATTACAAATTGGCCTCCTTCATGGAAGAACTAATATATAATCTACAGATGGTCTGCAGCAATTTAAGTAAATTAAGCCTTGCACATAATTTGCACAGGTGTCCCAACTTGTGTTGATTACTTAAAAACACTCTGTGTGTCTTAAAGCAGAGTTGGAACAGACTCTGAAGTGCTGCTTGGAAAATATTCCAGTGACAAAGGCAAGAAAATGGCAAGTAACAAATGAAATGAGACAAAGCGGGATTAATTACCCTTAGAAGTGTAGGCCTTTCCATCCATCCATCCATCCATCCATTTTCCGACCCGCCGAATCCGAACACAGGGTCACGGGGGGTCTGCTGGAGCCAATCCCAGCCAACACAGGGCACAAGGCAGGAACCAATCCTGGGCAGGGTGCCAACCCACCGCAGTCCATCCATCCATTTTCCAACCTGCTGAATCCGAACACTGGGTCACGGATGGTCTGCTGGAGCCAATCCCAGCCAACACAGGGCACAAGGCAGGAACCAATCTCAGGCAGGGTGCCAACCCACCGCAGGACACACACAAACACACCCACCCACCAAGCACACACTAGGTGCCAATTTAGAATCACCAATCCACCTAACCTGCATGTCTTTGGACTGTGGGAGGAAACTGGAGCGCCCGGAGGAAACCCACGCAGACACGGGGGAGAACATGCAAACTCCACACAGGGAGGACCCGGGAAGCAAACCCAGGTCCCCAGGTCTCCCAACTGCCTTTCATTTAGAGAAATTGTAAAAAAAACAAGTCCAGTGGTGTCCTACACAATCCAAAGGCAATTGGAAACTGGAAGAAACTCTGATAGGAAGAGATCTGGCAGAGCCAAAGTCACAGGCCAGTCAGAAGACAAGTTTCTAAGGGTCACCAGCTTGTGTGATTGACGCCTCACAGCACAAGTGCAGGTGATTAAAAGCAAGTGTCAGTGTCTACTGTGAAGAGGAGATTTTGTGCTGCAGGTTTGACATTGAGGATCTTACGAGCTGGATCACCTTCGGGGAAATGCGCCACATGGCCGTAGTACCGTAACTGACGCTCCCTCACAATGCAGGTCATGTGCCTCATTCGGGACTCCATGAGCAACACAAAGTCAAACCAGCGGGACCCAAGGATTTTCTGGAGAGACACAATAACAAAGGAGTCCATTGGTCATCTCATTGTTGGGGGCCTGAGTGGCTGGAGTAGGCCAAGGGGTTGCCCACGTAACACCTGGCTGTGGCAGATAGAGGGTCATTACCGGAGGGTGGGACTGGATTGCGTGTCTGCCTGGGGGAGTTGCCAACCAGGATCCCGAGCTGTTTCGTCGTGTCGTAGGCGTATGCTCCCCAACTTGACTTGTTTGACATTGAGAGGGGCAGTAAGAAAGCCATGCCTTAAAATACCGGCTATGGACTGCTGCTGACTAGGAGAAAGTCTTATGGACTGATGAATCTTTGAAGTCTTCAGTTCATCATGCAGGTTGTTTATACAATGTCAAGTTAGTGGAAGGATGGCTCCTTTCCTCCATGTGAGACACCAATCTTCAAACACGGAGGAGGAAGTGTGATGGTCAGGGGTTCTTTTGCTTGAGGCAGAGCTGATGACTTGCAGAGAGTGACTGGCATTCTGAATCAGAAGGGTTACCACAGTTTGGCTGTTATATCAGCAAAAGGTGCCGGCCACTTTGATTAATCAAAACTTTGACTAAATTAACTTCTTTTGAATTCATTTTAATTGACTTGTTCTTGAAGACTCAGACCCCTCAATTGTTTCTTTGTCCTTAATTAGCAGCCAAACAATAATGAGATACAAAATGAGCCAAAACAACTGGTGTCCATTATGCAATATCTGAACATAAAGAAAGGTAAAGGTCCCGGGAATGTCGATCTGCTCAGGTCCCCAAAACATTTTAACAGGGGGCTCTTAGAAAGAGAAAATCAACCATTTCGGAAATGTCTGCTAATGCACCACGAGAGCAGCAACAAGCCACGGAATTAAAGAACAAGTTTAATTAACAACAAGAATTGGCACCTCATTATGGAACTGGTTGGAGTTTCAGGCCCCGACTTAGTTGGTCTTCTGTTGGTTCACTCACTTCACATTTCATTTCTGTTTGGGTGCCATTTCAGGAAAGAAATTAAGCAATTCAGATGAACGATGAAGAAATTCAGGGGAACAAATCTTAAAAAAGCAATTTAATTAAAATGAATTCACAAGAAGTTAATTAGCAGCACAAACAGGGCACTCATTTAAAAAAAAAAGAGTTAGAATGAAAACCTGCAGCCACGGTGGTCCTCTAGGACCGGACTTGGTGACCCCTGCTTCAGAGGGTGCAGTAACACAGTCTGTTCCAACTCTAATTTAAGTCAGAGGGTTTTTAAGTAATCAGACGAAGTTGGGACACCTGTACAAACTGTTTGTTTCAACTTGCAAGGCTTAATTTACTTTAATTGCTGCAGAACATCGGTAGGTTGTAAACTGTTCTCATCATTATAGGTGATGAAACTTTTGACCAGTAGTGTGTGATCCTTACTGACTTGTTATGAGTTGTGTACAGAATAGTAGCTAAACAATTCAAACATTCTGCCTATGAAGCATTAAAATAGTCAACTCTGTGAGACGACTGATTGAGCTTTTCAGAGTCCTGCAGATAAGGAAACTGATGTTATTTTGCAGTATTTATAAGCAAGGTTTAGAAAGCGCAGAAATGTATTGAATGAAGACTACCATATACATTCGCGTTTAAGTTCTCCCACACTTGATTTTAACATATAATTTATGGTATTTTATAATGTATATAAGTTGAAGGTGGAAAACTCCCACTATTGGTCCAAGAGATTACGATATGCTAACGCCCACCTGAGAGAGTAACCATGGGGCACACTGCCTTTTTTCTCTTTATTTTTCCTACGTGACCACACGGTAATACCTGCACTATCCAAAGCGACGTTTGCACTGTTTTGTGTTTTTTGTATCTCACAACCTCATACACCTGTACCGTAAGAGCATCCCTTATCTACGATGGAGTGTTCGATCAGAAGAAAATATGAAGCTGGTTTTAAATTAAACGTCCTTAAAGTAGTGAAAGAAATTGGTAACTGTGCTGCTGCAGCAAAATTTAATGTGTGTGAGAAACTGATGCGAGATGGGTGGAAGCAGGAAGATGTAAAAAAAAAAAATGGTCTTATTTTTGAACGTGCATATGAGTCGGGGTCTGATTTTATGATCGATTTTTTTCGGGTTTCAAGACCCGACTTGTACGCGAATATGTACGGAAAATCCTTGTCCAAAATGATATGTAACAGCTAAATTAATGCTCAAGAGTTTTGAGTTAAGAGCATGATAGATAAATAGATAGAACTCAGATGTATTGTCCCCAGGGGGATATTTGGCTTTTCACAGGAAGTCTTTAAATAAATACAGTACAATCCCTCTTAACTGGCCCCGCATTAACCGGCCAACGGATTAACCGACCTGTTAAAATATTTTATATGTATGCACTTCCTTCTTTCCTGGAAGGTGAGAGGGCTCCTACGCTCAGAGTGATTTCCGTTGACATATTCCTTTATGAATTTTCCACGGTGCCTTCTTCTTTCTACCTGGCGGCTCCCCTGTTTCTCCCATCGGGCTTCGCAACAGGGGAGTCGCCCTACCTGCAGGTGCAGCTGCCTTCCACACTGGTCCGGTAACCCTTGGATCCCTGGCTACATCCGGATCGAGACTTGAGTTCTTTCCACAGCGGCCAGGGCGCTCATGCTGGGGCTTAACCAGCCCAAAGCCTCCATGACTGCCGCTGCCTTTCAACGGCCAGTCGTCTTCAATACCGGTCACTCCAGCTCCGTGATCGCTCAGCTAGAGCAACCGCTTTCCTCAGCCCCACCGAGTGTTGGCCAAACACTCATCATCAGGGGTTCACCTCCCAGCTGCCTGCCTTTGCTCCATCGAATCTGCGCTCGCGCTCTCCTGCAATGGCTTTCCTCTATCTGCTTCCTTCTCCATTAACCATAGTCGCTAAGCCGCGAGTGCGGCGATTTTTTTATTTAAAAAGTGGCCTTTTTGACTTGAGCTGTGGACCCACTACACCACACTGTCCAGTCGTTGTACGAGAAAAAAACCCGTGTGCGAAATCGTGGATAAAGCCTTGTGGATATGGTTTCTTCAGGAACATCGAAGAGGTACAGTACATACCTTAGAAATTATTTTTCTACATGAAAATAGATAAGCGTCGGATTAACCGGCCAACACAGCAACTGGCCATGGGTCGGGTCCCGAGGTGGCCGGTTAAGAGGGATTGTACAGTAGAAAAATAAATAAAATATATACACAAACACCAGAATGATTGAAGAGGAAGAAAATTAAAAAGAAAGAAAAGTCCGGGACCCAGTCCCAGTAAGACGATATACAGGCATATTGATGTTTGCAATAAAGGAGCCCCAGTCACATTTCTTGACACACTTGTGCTGAAAAACTCATTGGCTGAAAGTCCTCAGTGTCTTTGAGTCTGAGAGAGGATGTGCAGCATTGTTCATGGTGACCCTCAGTTTTGTTTTCATTTTCTTCTCCACTATCAGAGTGCACCCCATAACTGAGTCTGCTTTTTTAATTGGCTTGTTGAATCGGTGAGCCTCTCTTGAAATGATGTTACAGGCCCAGCACACCACACTGGTCATCCCAGAGTTATAGAATATGTGAAGGATGTCACTCTCTACATTAAAGGAGCACAGTCTTCTAAGAAAAAAGAGCCTACCCTGCCCTTTCTTCTAGAGGTCCAAGGTGTCATGAAAACAGTTCAACCCAACGGTGATGTGGACCCCCAAGTACTGTAGTATTCACCACCTCTACATCCACTCACTGAATAGTGACTGGACATAGAGGCTGTTTAGTGCAGCAAAAGTCAATAATTAAAAGCTATTATTGCCTTACCAGTAACGGCGCAGTGCACGATAATGCAGTGAATCCACTTGACTTGACCATTCCTAGTTTTCATCCTCTTTGCAATTACTTAGTACGTTTTCTTTCATTTTTCACTTAAGGTGGCACTTCAGTCTTCAATCTGCCTCAAGAATGATTTAAGATATGAAGAGGTAGGGGAAGTGACAGCGAAGGTGGTAAGATGAGAACGGCACCCGTACGTATGTGCTGCACTGCCGGCCTACTGGCCGCTGCTGAGAGTTGATTCTACAATAAAATAAAAATAAAAAGAGGAGTAACCGTGGAGGTCATTCATCACCCCGGAAGCGGATAGTAGACGTCACATAGTACATGTGTACCAAATTTCAGGTCAGTAGGTCAAACGGTTTGCGAGCTACAGGTGATTTAAAATCCTGGACAGATAAACGGACAGCGATGGTAGTGAATTATATAAGAAGACTCTTCAGAGTTACCACTGAGTACATGAGGTTATATCTTTTTCTGAATTTAACTGCAACACCTATCATTTATCCACTGTTTTACTTCAGTAGTTATTTAGGTAAGTATTTGAAGAAATATTACTTGATTTAAATGGTAAATGCTTCTGAGTGTCAGCACACTAATGAAAATGTATATGATGCTTCCAAATTACTGATAAAATAAAGGGAATAAGGATTTTTTTTATTAAACTAGTAAAATTTCCTAGGGACTCCACTTCTAACATCCATCCATCCATTATCCAACCCGCTATATCCCAACTACAGGGTCACGGGGGTCTGCTGGAGCCAATCCCAGGCAACACAGGGTGCAAGGCAGGAAACAAACCCCGGGCAGGGTGCCAGCCCACCACAGGGCACACACCCCCACACACCAAGCACAAACTGGGGACAATTTAGGATCGCCAATGTACCTAACCTGCATGTCTTTGGACTGTGGGAGGAAACCCACTCAGACACGGGGAGAACATGCAAACTCCACACAGGGAGGACGTGGGAAGCAAACCCAGGTCTCCTTACTGCGAGGCAGCAACGCTACCCACTGTGTCACCGTGCCGCCCCACTTCTAACATATAAAAGAGAAATCAACACTTTCTAGTCTTAGCTGTAAGTAGAACAGTTGCTTTAAAATTTGTTTGACATTCAACTCTGTCGTTTTTACTCTGCCGGGTGTTGTTGCAGTGGACTTTATTCCACATAACTTTCATTTTCAATCACCAGTACCCACAAACCATTTCTGTGACAGGTTGCTCAGCCCATCTCCAGTACGTATTGACTTGTAGATCGATAGATAGATAGATCAATAGATACTTTATTAATCTCAAGGGGAAATTCACAATTTGTAGTACATTATTGCAAAATGTTTTAAGCAGATTATTGTCTATGCTGTAAACACCTTGACTGAAATCTTCCTACTTTTCTGTCGCAGGTTTCGGTGTTGACCAGCTACGTGATGATAACTTGGAAACCTATTGGCAGTCTGATGGTTCACAACCTCATCTTGTTAACATCCAGTTTAGGTAAGGATAAAGACACTTAAACAAAAAGAGACAGGTGAAAGTTTCAAACTCAATGTCATTAATGCTTCTACCAAAGGTAATCTGAATATTTATATTACTCAGGCTCTGAGTGAAAACCACATGGTTATAATTATTTCCAAATTCATACATACAAATTTCTTGTTAGGAGCCTGAAAAGTCCAGATGTCTGGTAACTACCAAATTCCTTTCTCAAATCACTATGCCATAATTTAATTATTTCTTTTATAAAAATACAATATAAAAAATACAAGTGTTACTTTGCTTACAAGAACTTTTGACCGTGCAGTTACAGTTGATTCAGAAACTATTCAGACCCCATCACTTTCTGCACACTTTTATTGGATACATTTTCCATTTTTTGTCCATCAGTCTGCACTCAATAATCCGCAATGACGACATGAAAACATGCTTTAAAAAGGGTTTGCAAATTTATTAAAATTAAAAAATGAAATCTTTCCATCTCAGTTCAGACCTTTTCCTTTAGAACTCCAAATTGTGCTCAGGTGTGTCCTGCGTGCTTTAATTCTCCTTGAAATGGAGTCCATCATTACAAATTGGCCCATTCTGGGCAAAAAAAGTAAACGGTTGGCGGAGATTTGTTTAGTACAGGGGTCTCTATAACCTATTTTCCCCCTGAGACCTACTTTTACAAAATGAAAATGGACGAGAGCTACTAATGTTGCCTAACGTTTATTCTCATAGCTTATTTCAACCCAAACAAACTGAGTAAGCTTGTTTTGCTTGAACATTTACAAAATGTTGGTGTCCACAACTCACATTTTGCATTAAAACATTACGTATAATATTGAGTTCACCTGCAAGTGCATTTTGTACGTCTGTATGCATTTTCTAGTGTATCTCACACTATTGAATTAAAACGTGAATGCTGTCAAAACAAAACAAAAAGCAATGCAATTTCCAAATCCACAGATATGACTACTTCATTTGTCATTTTGTCACATGTCACTGTGTCACTTTATTCACAGGTCCAGTTGCATGTGTGACGTGTTGTTTATTTAGATGACTGGCACTGAGGTGTCTGGTGGAGTGGAGCCACTCAGGTTTACTTTTATGGAGTCATTTCAATGTTCGTCTGTCAGTCTTGTTCTGAACTTTGATTTCATGACATTCACGTCAGACTCACAGAGGTATGGAGACCCAAACACAGCAGACATTTTCAGAGCTGCTTGGTGAAGATTCTACTAGTTATCTGGCTTTATTAAGCTCCAGAAATGCTGAGAATGCTGTTGAGACTTTAACTGCACATTATTTTGAAGGTTTACTAATATGTAATACCAGTAACGGCGCACTGCACGATAACGTGCAGTTAATACACTTGACTTGAGCATTCCTAGTATTCATCCTCTTTCTCTGTACATTTAGCATTCGTTTGCTCAGAGTTTGATGTGTTTGCTCCTTCCTGAGCAGCTCTTCTTTACTCCACCCTAGCAGCCCGCTGCTTCTCTTCTTTTGTCGGCATCTTTTTGCGTTAAAACTGATTAAGTTAGTTTCTGTGTTGCAATTACTTGGTACATTTTCTTTAATATTTCACTTAATCTGGCAGTTAAGTCTTCAATCTTCCTCAAGAATGATTAGTGAAGGTGGTAGGGAATGAGAACGGCACCCGTACGCATGTGACTCACGGCCGCCCTGCTGCGCGCTGCCGACAGTTGATTCTACAATAAAATAAAATAAAAAAAGTAATAAAATCATCACCCCGAAAGCGGATAGTAGACATCACGTAGTATATGTGTACCAAATTTCAAGTCTATAGGTGAAACGGTTTGCGAGCTACAGGTGATTTAAAATCCTGGACAGACAAACGAACAGCCGTGGTAGCGTATTATAGAAGAAGATAAAATCGAGTGTCTGTCTGTCTGTCTGCTTGTCACGAGAGAACTACTTTACGGATTTAGATCAGTTTTTTTCTATAATTTGCTTGAACACTCCAGTTGATTTTGCGACTTCTCTCATTTCGCTATGTATCGTAGTTCGCTTGCGAATCCAAGAAACATGGCCTTTCCTGAATTCAGTGGGCTGAAGATTTTTTATTTTTTCTCTTGCTTTGTAGACCTTTTGTTTCCCAGCATTTACCATCTGAAATGGACTCTGCTGGCTTTACTGTGCTACACCATCAACTTTTCAAACACATATCATGGTTTCCACAATACATTGTTCTGTATTATTCATGTCTGATCCTTTTCACCCATGTACAGTGGGGGAAATAAATATCTGATCCCCTGCTGAATTTGTAAGTTTGCTCACTTACAAAGAAATGACCAGTCTCATAATTTTTATGGTAGTTTTATTTTAAATGGAGAGAGACAGAATATCAACCTAAAATCCAGAAAAAACGCATTACATAAAAGTTATAAATTGATTTGCGTATCATTGAGAGAAATAAGGTATTGATCCCCTACAACCCAGCCAGAATTCTGGCTCCCACAGTTTGGCTGTGTGCCCACAGATTGGCACACAGATTACAATCAATCAATCACAGATACTCCTGATCTCAACTCGTGATGTGTATAAAGCCCACCTGTCCACAGAATCAATTTCTTCCATTCCAACCTCTCCACCACCATGGTCAACACCAAAGAGCTGTCGGATGACATCAGGGACAAGGCTGGAATGGGCTACAAGACCCTCGGCAAGAAGCTTGGTGAGAAGGTGACAACTGTTGGTGCGATTATTTGGAAATAGAAGAAATATAAAATGACCATCAATCTCCCTTGGTTTAGAAAAGTGAAAATGATATTTCTAAGCTCAGATGGTAGTGAGTTCCAGAGCTGGGGAGCAGAGCAACTGAATACTATGCTCCCCATGGTGGTAAGACGGACGAAGGGGACAGTCAAGTGGATGGAGGAAGAGGATCTAAAGCAGGGGTGCCCAATGCGTCGGTCGCGATCGACCGGTAGATCGCAAAGGTAGTGCAGGTAGATCGCGTTGCATTAAAAAAAATTATTTTTTAAACGTTAGTCTATCATATATCCTCCTATTGGCATTTGCCACTTGATTGACATACAGGGCGGCCAGTCTGAGATCTCTTTTCTTCTAACACACTGGTCATCCCGCACAATCGATCTAACGCGTGAGCTACTGCAAAACTCCGGCTGTGATCTAGTTAGCCTTCCAATTTATATCGACTAAAGAAGGGATTTTAAAAAAAAATTTGTTTGGGGTTTATGGGCTGGATGTGGAATTGGAAGAGGATTTTTTTTTTCTTACAATGTCACAATCGAAGTGCATTTGTCTGATCTGTCAATCTATCATTGCTATTCCAAAGAAGGAAAATGTGGAAAGGCACTTTCGAACTGTTCATAAAAACTACGAAACTGACTTCCTTCCGAAAAGCGATCTGAGAAAGAGAAAGTAGAGGGAACTAAAATCGCAGTTAAATTTGACAGCCGTCATTTTTCACTCGGCTGAATTCAAAAGCAAAGGCAGACACACCGAATCATCGTTCCGGGTGAGTCACTCGATCATTAAGCATAAGAAGTCCTTCCAAGATGGAGAGATGATAAAAAGAGGCCTTCATTGAGACAGATGGCTAGGGAGAAATTCCTGCTGAGATTTCAAGACCCCTGGCCGGAGAAAAAAGGAGTTTCTCCTGCTCATTAAACATGCAGAATACAAGCAACTTAATAACGATCAAAGGCCGCTGGACTTGGCATTTTTTTCCCCGATTTGACCAACATGTTGAATGAGCTTAATTTACAGCTGCAAGGAAAAGCGAAAACCATGGTCAATATGATTAGCTCAGTTAATGCTTTCAATCGAAAAATGCAACATCTGTCCTCAAAGCTGCGGCGCCTTGATTTGGGGAACATCCAAAACCTGGCGTCAGAGCTGGAGACGCAATGGAAGGCATGTGTGCAAATTGACAGCATACACTACACAGAGCAGATTGAATATTGTCTGTCAGACTTTGACAGACGGTTTCAAGACTCAGCTTTACTTGAGCCAATTGCTACATTTAAGTGCTATCCATTTAGGGAAGATGTTGAGGATGATTCACCCAACTCAAAAATTGCAGCACTGTTTCATCTAAAACTCCTCTTCAGTGGAGGATGAGATTTTGACACTACAGGCTGACATTCAGCTGAAGTCTGGGGCTCTTGGACAGTTTTGGAACTTACTCACAGGGGAAAAGTACCCAAACATGAAGAAATGTGCTGCCTCCTTGACTGCATTATTCGGCTCTACTTATTTATGCAAGTCAGCCTTTTCCCACATGAAGATTATTAAATCCAAATACTGTAGTGACCATAAATGTATTAAATTGTTATTGTGCCATAAAGTATTTCAGTTGTGCAAGGTAAGGCAACATATATTTTATATATAAGTATACTCAGTATATATATCTATATATATATAAAAGGCAAAGCCCTCACTGACTGACTCACTCATCACTAATTCTCCAACTTCCCGTGTAGGTAGAAGGCTGAAATTTGGCAGGCTCATTCCTTACAGCTTACTTACAAAAGTTAGGCAGGTTTCATTTCGAAATTCTACGCGTAATGGTCATAACTGGAACCTGTTTTTTGTCCATATACTCTAATGGAGGAGGCGGAGTCACGTATCGCGTCATCACGCCTCCTACATAATCACGTGAACTAAAAACAAGGAAGAGATTTACAGCACGAGTCAAACGCGGGAACGAAGGTAAATGACATTAATTTTTGAGTGTCTTTTAATACTGTGTAAGCATACATATTAACACGTGCAATTAAACGTGTGCATTTACGGGGTGATTTCTCAGGCTTAAAAGCTCGCCTTTTATCAAACGCGGGAACAAAGGTAAATGACGTTAATTTTTGAGTGTCTTTTAATACTGTGTAAGCATACATATTAACACGTGCAATTAAACGTGTGCATTTACGGGGTGATTTCTCAGGCTTAAAAGCTCGCCTTTTATTAAAAAGGTAAATGCTAACTGTTTTCATTCTGAAGGGCACAAACCACGTTAGATTTCAGCCGTTAAACACGCAAAAATGTCGGTACACCAGATAAATAAGCGCAACATATTATCAGTTATATTGTATGCTTACAATACATATAGAAATGTGTTAATCGTTAACTAATAGTATGGGATGGTGTTTTTCGACTCGCGCCTTGATTTAAACGATTCCATGTCTTGGTGGGTTTGCGTAGCTTATTGTCAATATCTTTACACCTGTTTTTAAAACTTATTGACTGAAACGGGCTTTCACGAAAAAAGTTAGGGCTTTGCTACAGGATACACCCTCCACAAGTTAAGGAAGTAAAAATAAAAGGTATATATTTCTGTTTTATTTAAACCTTTTAAGTTCGTGTAAGCATACATATTAACACATGTGCAATTAAACGTGTGCATTTACGGAGTGATTTCATATTATCAGTTGTATTGTATGCTTACAATACATATAGAAATGTGTTAATCGTTAACTAATATTATGGGATGGTGTTTTTTCGACTCGCGCCTTGATTTAAACGATTGCATGTCTTTGTGGGTTTGCGTAGCTTATTGTCAATATCTTTACACCTCTTTTTAAGATTTAATTTAAAAAGGTTTTCTTTTCTTCTTAATTAAAATTTTAAAGCAATACTTCACCGCTGCGAAGCCCCTCTAGCGCTGACGTCCGAGGTTCGATTACCGTAAGCGAGTGCAGTGAGTGTGTACGCCTGATGAGCCAAGAATAAGGGGGAAACACGTGTCGCGTACTCTTTGCATTATTTGACAGTAAACTATTTTCAACCACTCTATGATCTTCTTCTCACAACTGAAGTCACCGTGGCTGATGTTACCTGACTTGCTGGCCAACCATAAGCGAGATATGTGTATATGTAGGAATGTGTATATATATATATATATATATATATATATATATATATGTATATATGTATATATGTATGTATATATATATATATATATATATATATATGTATATATGTATATATATATATATGTTTTCATAACCTCTTTAACACACTACTTCTCCGCTGCGAAGCGCAGGTATTTTGCTAGTCTTTATATATAATACGCTACCATGACTGTTCGTTTGTCTGTCCAGGAGTTTAAATCACCTGTAGCTCGCAAACCATTTCACCTATAGACTTGAAATTTGGTACACATATACTACGTGCCATCTACTATCCGCTTTCGGGGTGATGAATGACCTCCAAGATTTTTCCTCTTTTTATTTTATTGTAGAATCAACTCTCTGCAGCGGCCGGCAGGGCAGCCATGTGGCGCATTCGAATTGAATGCAGAACTAAACTGGAAGCCAGTAAAGCTGCTGCAAGACGGGAGTGATATGGTGAATAGAGGGGGTTCCAGTAATGATGTGGGTGGGCAGCTGAATTCTGGACCAGTTGAATCTTATAAACAGATTTGCGAGAAAGACCAAAGAAAAGGGAATTGCAATAATCGAGACGAGAAGTGACAAGGCTATGAATGAGGAGTAGTGGTGTGGGGAGTGACGGAGGGGCGAGTACGATTAAAGTTACGCAAGTGGAAATATGAAGACAAGGAGATGTTATTGATGTGGGACTGAAAAGATAAAGTACTGTGGAACCTCAGTTTGTGAGCATAATTCATTCCGGAAACATGCTTGCAGTCCATAGCAGTCGTATATCTAACTGAATTTCCCCATAAGAAATAATGGAAACTCAGATGATTTGTTCCACAACCCAAAACTATTCATATAAAAATGATTAATACAAAATATAAAGTAAAAATACATAAAACAAATTAACCTGCACTTTACCTTTGAATAGAATCATGGCTGGTGTGAGTGAATTTCTAAACTCTTGTGGGATTCAACCCAATGGGACGACATGCAGAAGAGCGTCCCGAAGCAATCGTAGTCTCCCAGCGCTGTAGCAGTTCGCCATAAAATCGAATCTGAAAAGATCACGGACATGCTATAAGCGCCTGCCATCGATGGGTGATACAAGGAACAAGAAACATTATAAATGCCTAGGATAAAGTGTTGGGTTTGGGTAGTAGATCGGTACTATCTTCATGGATAAGTGTGCCCGTGCATTTTCAGCAATAGGGAGTCACAAATCAGCTTAACCCAAGACATGTTTGAGGATGTTGAATGAAAACTTGAGTAACCGGTGAAAAACCCAGCAGATGTGGGAGAAGGTGTAAACTCCACACGGAAAATAACTGAAAGCGGGATTCAAATCCAAGACACTGGATCATGTCACCTACCTGGTGGTGTCGAATATTGTCAATGCCAGGCACTTTACTGTATAGTCAGGGTGTGTTTCTGCTTCTTGGTGGTAAACATTTTTCTTATTCAAAAAGAATTAAAATCCTCCCCTATTCACAAATAGATAAATGTAATCAATATAGGGAGAAATCTGTTTTTGTTTAAAAAAAGAAAAAATTTTAGATATGGTGGATAGAAATTGATCATTAATATAGTTTTGCCTAAATTGACAGTTTGTGGAAGGATGGGAATAAAATCATCCTGCATTTATTTTTTTTATTGTCTTTTTTCTGGATTTATTGTTAAAATTGTAATAGCTTTGTAATTTACATTTGTAAAATGTTAAAAATGCTATAGTGGAAAAGTCTTGATTTCAATCTTTATTATGTGTCCCTGTCAACCAAATTAATTCCAAATTTTAAGATGATGCATTTTTAAATGTGTGTTTTTATGCAGGAGAAAAACCACAGTGAAGATGCTATGCATTTATGCTGATTATAAGTCCGATGAAAGCTACACACCCAGCAAGATCTCGGTCAGAGTGGGGAATAATTTTCACAATCTGCAAGAAGTAAGGGTATGTGAGCACTCCAGTTTTAATTGAAGCTCTCCATAAAGAGACTTGCAATTTGCATTTAGGTCATTGAATAATAAAACATATAAATGAGTTCAGTCCAATATAATAGTTTAAAAATACTTTGTGCCCATGTTTTAATGGCTTGAGTTTTATCCCAGCTAATTCAGATTTTACTTTGTTACTCGAGCTCACACTAGCGGTGGATAAACACCATTGCAACGCAAGCTATGATGTCTGCTTGGTGCAAAAGCTCCTGCTGCGAGGAGAGTGAAATTGTAATTTTTCTGTTCCATGTAAATGATTTGTATTTTTGAATTCTAGTGAGATTAATACAATTATCCAATTTGTAACATATGACAGTAAACTTAGATTTACTGTTTTTTCCAAAATGAAAGCAATCATTTTGTTGCTCTGTAATTGATTACACCGAGTCGTTTGTAAGTGTACAGTTAATTCAGAAAGTATTCCGACCCCTTCACTTTTGTTGTCATTCCATTATGTTACAGCCTTGTGCACACAGTAGACATATTAGTTGGGTAGACATTTGGAGAACGCCACAAACCAAACTCTGTTTTCTTTCTTTCTTTCTTTCTTTCTTTCTTTCTTTCTTTCTTTCTTTCTTTCTTTCTTTCTTTCTTTCTTTCTTTCTTTCTTTCAGGATAAGCAGTTGCCCCACAATGTTGTACATTTATTTAAGCGACAGGCAAAAACTGACCCCTGATATTAAACTAGCATGTAATTACTAACCCACTAGACAGAATTCAGTAAGGTCTGATTTACGAGAAAGCTTTAGACCAGTTACAAAAATAATGTTCAGTTTTGAATTCTTCAATTAATCCGATTCAAGCCTAAAACAAATTTGATGCTGTTTATGTTCTTAAACCCCTCTTCAAGTTCTCTCGTATTATTTTTCTCTATTTAGTTTTATTAATTACCGTTTGTGCACACTAGATGTCACCATTGTACCACTCAGTGGTGCTTTTCTGCTGGGGTATTATTAGCTGCATTTTAGCACAGCAAAGTCAAAAAGAGAAATATTTACTGTACCATCTTGTTAGAAAAAAAATTAAAACTAGTCGTTTGGATGGTTAAACTTTTCAGTCAGTTATAGTCCATTTTATTGCATGTAAAAGTGAAAACAATTGTAAATTACTTAGTTATTTAAAGCAGATATTGAATACAGTTTATGTTTTGTATTAAGTGGTGGTTTTATTTTTTTATTTGCCAGGTTCACATATAATTATATCACTCCACACTTCTGGAAACGTGTGCATTCATGATTTGTTTCACCAGCAACTATTTAGCTGCTCATCTGCATAGTCTTTGTTTCAAAAGATTATGAGGCAAACTTGATACTCTTTAATAACCCCATTCTCTTTTCTTTTTCTAACAATATCAATATCTTGAAGATATCATGAATATCTTTCTTCCATGCATTTTAGCTAAGGAGTTACTCCAGTGAAATCTAGGCATGGGTATCTGCCAACTTCCTGCACTTAAGTACTGTCAATATTTGTAATCTCATTCTGAAATGTCACATGTTATCCCATTGTATAACGAGGATGATCGGGCAGATCCAAGCAACAGTAGGTCAGTAAGCTTAATGTGCACCAGAGCTAAATTAATTGAAGGAATTATTAAGGCAAAGATGGACCAACACATGGCAAGAACAGGAGGCTTACTGAATAATCAGCGTGGGTTCAGAAGAGGGAGGTCGTGTTTTACCGACATGCTGGAATTCTATGAGGGAGCAACAAAAGGGTATAATCAAAGTGGAGTATATGATATTTATCTTTCAAAAAGCATTTGGTAAGGTGCCACATGAGGAGTTGGGCATCAAACTAAAAGAAGTTGGAGTTCAGGATGGGGTGTGTAGATGGGTGCAGAATTGGCTCAGACACAGGAATCCGATGGTGTGAGGTACCTTATCAGAATTGGCCGATGTTAATTGTAGGTCTGAAAAATGACAGTCCACCTTATGAGAAGGACTTAGGAGTTGTAGCAGACTCTACGCTATTGACTGCCAGACAAGCCATTAAGAAGGCTAACAGAATGTCAGGTTTGCGCCTTGATGTGTGGAATACAAGTCACAGGAGGTTCTGCTGAAGCTTTGTAACACACTGGGTGCAGTTTTGGTCTCCAGGCCACAAAAAGGACATAGTAGCACGAGACAAAGCCCAAAGAAGAGCGACTACGCTGACACCAGGGCTACAGGGGATGAGTTGTGAAGATTAAGAGAGCTGAGCCTTTTCAGTTTAAGCAAAAGAAGATGAAGAGGAGACCTGAGTGAAGTGTTTAAAATTCTGAAGGGAATTAGTCCAGTGGATTGGGACTGTAACTTTAAAATGAGTTCATCAAGAACATGGGGACATGGTTGGAAACTTATGAAGGGAAAATTTTGCACAAACAAGTTCTTCTTCACACAAAGAACCATAGACACATGGAGTAAGTGACCAGTATGGTAGACAGCCGAACTTTAGGGTCTTTCAAAACTTGACTTGATGGTATTTTGGAAGAATTAGGTGGATAGGACTGGCGAGCTTTATTGGGCTGAATGGCCTGTTCTCATCCAGACTTGTTCTAACGAGTTATCTGAAAGTGCGTGGAGCCGCACTGAAGAAGCTATGGATGATCAGCATGGCTGCAGAAGCACAGGAGGGAAGGTGAGAATGGAAACCGTAGTCTCAGCTGTGGAATACCCTTTAGGGAGCAGTGTGATAAGCTTTCCACTCCAAACAACTTTAAAATTTACTTACAATTAGGCATCCTTAAATCAAAACACTGCAAAATAAATTGAAATCAGTGTCATTCAGCTTTTAGTTTTTTATAATCTTTTTCTTTTTTTTATAATGTTAAAAATTGACATACATTATTTGATCTGCAGTGACATAAGATGAGTTGCATGTTGATTAGCACATGCAAGTAAGCATTTTATTGTACTCTATACATATGACAATAAGAACCCTATAAACCTATAATATAAAGGTGCTGCACTGCAGAACTATCCGAATTTCAATTGTTCTTTTTGTTTTGTGAGTTAATATCAAACACTGCTCCAGTGATGGTAGTTTGTTTTTATTTTCTGCGTGAATTAACTGTTTAAGCTGTGGGTCCTGACTGGATCTGTAAAAAAAACTTAAAATGTTATATTTCCTTTTAAGATAAATGAGAGTGTGGGTGGCACGGTGGCGCAGTGGGTAGCACTGCTGTCTCGCAGTTGGGGGACCTGGGTAACGCTTCCCAGGTCCTCCCTGCGTGGAGTTTGCATGTTCTCCCTGTGTCTGCGTGGGTTTCCTCCGGGCGCTCCGGTTTCCTCCCACAGTCCAAAGACATGCGGTTAGGTGGATTGGCGATTCTAAATTGGCCCTAGTGTGTGCTTGGTGTGTGGGTGTGTTTTTGTGTGTCCTGCGGTGGGTTGGCACCCTGCCCAGGATTGGTTCCTGCCTTGTGCCCTGTGTTGGCTGGGATTGGCTCCAGCAGACCCCCGTGACCCTGTGTTCGGATTCAGTGGGTTAGATAATGGATGGATAATTGAGAGTGTCAACACTTTGTGTGAAGCGGAGACCCCTCAGCTGTGACGATTTTCCCCCTGCACTCCCCTGGCCACAGATGTAGTGGGAACAGACATGAGATTTGACTGGGAAAACGGGGATTTACCTCTTTTCTTTTTCCACCACTCTAGAGGGCTGCTATTCAGAACAATCCAAGATCAGCTGCTCTATGATTCCTCCTTGCTGTAATAGAAACTCTTTGAGCATGGGAAGGACAACTCTCTCTCTCGCTATAGATATATTTATAGCATTCGTAGTCTGAATCACAATCTGATTGTATGGGTGGTTACCTACCAGGTAACGCTTGTGGTTGGTCTACAAGTTGGTAAACATCCACCACGGTGCCCTCTTCAGTTGCGAGAAGCAGATCATAGAATGTTGCATAGTTTACTGTGAAATAATGCAAAGAGTACGCAACACGTGTTTCGCCCTTATTTGGGCTCATCAGGCATACACACTCCACTGCACCCCTCATGGGGATCGTAGGTAAACACCCATACAATCAGATTGTGATTCAGACTACGAATGCTATGAATGTAATTACCCCAATCTCCAGGCTGTCAAATAAATGAACCACACACCGTGGTGCAATGTAAAGATGCTTCGCCTCTGATGCTGACATCCGAGGTTCGATCCCCGTGAGGGGTGCAGTGGAGTGTGTACGCCTGATGAGCCCAAATAAGGGCGAAACACATGTTGCATACTCTTTGCATTACTTGACAGTAAACTATGCAATATATATAGATAGATATACAGTGGGGCAAAAGAGTATTTAGTCAGATAGATAGATAGATACTTTATTAATCCCAAGGGGAAATTCACATACTCCAGCAGCAAAAAATATTAAATTAAAGAGTAATAAAAAATGCAGGTAAAAAAACAGACAATAACTTGAATAATGTTTATTTGCAAATTATGGTGGAAAAAAAGTATTTGGTCAATAAGAAAAGTTCATCTCAATACTTTGTTATATACCCTTTGTTGGCAATGACAGAGGTCAAACATTTTCTGTAAGTCTTCACAAGGTTTTCACACACTGTTGCTGGTATTTTGGCCCATTCCTCCATGCAGATCTCCTCTAGAGCAGTGATGTTTTGGGGCTGTCGCTGGGCAACACGGACTTTCAACTCCCTCCAAAGATTTTCTATGGGGTTGAGATCTGGAGTCTGGCTAGGCCACTCCAGGACCTTGAAATGCTTCTTACGAAGCTACTCCTTCGTTATCCGGGCGGTGTGTTTGGGATCATTGTCATGCTGAAAGACCCAGCCACGTTTCATCTTCAATGCCCTTGCTGATGGAAGGAGGTTTTCACTCAAAATCTGACGATACATGGCCCCATTCATTCTTTCCTTTACACGGATCAGTCGTCCTGGTCCCTTTGCAGAAAAACAGCCCCAAAGCGTGATGTTTCCACCCCTACAGTAGGTATGGTGTTCTTGGATGCAACTCAGCATTCTTTCTCCTCCAAACACGATGAGTAGAGTTTTTACCAAAAAGTTCTATTTTGGTTTCATCTGACCATATGACATTCTCCCAATCCTCTTCTGGATCATCCAAATGCTCTCTAGCAAACTTCAGACGGGCCTGCACATGTACTGGCTTAAGCAGGATTGGAGTCCCTGGCGGCATAGTGTGTTACTGATGGTAGCCTTTGTTACTTTGGTCCCAGCTCTCTGCAGGTCATTCACTAGGTCCCCCCCGTGTGGTTCTGGGATTTTTGCTCACCGTTCTTGTGATCATTTTGACCCCACGGGGTGAGATCTTGCGTGGAACCCCAGATTGAGGGAGATTATCAGTGGTCTTGTATGTCTTCCATTTTCTAATAATTGCTCCCACAGTTGATTTCTTCACACCAAGCTGCTTACCTATTGCAGATTCAGTCATCCCAGCCTGGTGCAGGTCTACAATTTTGTTTCTGCTGTCCTTTGACAGCTCTTTGGTCTTGGCCATAGTGGAGTTTGGAGTGTGACTGTTTGAGATTGTGGACAGGTGTCTTTTATATTGATAACGAGTTCAAACAGGTGCCATTAATACAGGTGACGAGTGGAGGACAGAGGAGCCTCTTACAGAAGAAGGTACAGGTTTGTGAGAGCCAGAAATCTTGCTTGTTTGTAGGTGACCAAATACTTATTTTCCACCATAATTTGCAAATAAATTCTTTAAAAATTATACAATGTGATTTTCTGGATTTTTTTTTCTCATTTTGTCTCTCATAGTTGAGGTATACCTATGATGAAAATTACAGGCCTCTCTCATCTTTTTAAGTGGGAGAACTTGCACAATTGGTGGCTGACTAAATACTTTTTTGTCCCACTGTATATAGATATATAAATTAAATCCAACGTCTGTATGTTTGCCCGATTTTCACGAGAGAACTGGTTGAACATTCTGGTTGATTTTATGATTTCTCTCATTGTGCTATGTATCATAGTTTGCTTATGGCACTGATTTATTTGCTAGAATCCGAGAGACATGGGTGGGGACCACCTCACTCACACACCAGCCTCTGGGCATGTACCTTACCTCCGCTTAGCTAGCAAACGAGAGAACTACTTAACGGATTTAGATTGGGTTTTTTTCTAGAATTTGCTTGAGCATTCCAGCTGATTTTGTGGTTCTCTCATCGTGCTAAATATCATGGTTCACTTGCAGGAGCGATTTATTGGTGCTAATACAAGACAGAGGCTGCAGGCCGAGGGGAGGAGGAAGCGTGACGTCAGGAGTGGGGAGTCAAGCAGGATCCTCCTCACTGTCCTGTTTCACTACTACCTGGGCGGAGCCACAGGGGACGGCTAGTTATAAATTAAATGTATGAGGGACATTCAAAAAGTTTCCATACTTTTTTTAACTCTGTTTTTTAAGAATTTCCAAAACAAATGACATCACTTTTCTACATAGTCACCTTCCTTTGCGATGCAATTTTCCCGGTCACATGACACTCTCAGACACGACCAATTACTACTCCTCCTGTCCTCACTGTTTCCAATTAAAATATAAATTCCAAAAACTTTTTGAATGTTCCTCGAATTATTATTATTAATCTGCCTGTTTTTCCAGATGAGTATAGGTGAAAGGTTTATCTTTATCTTGATCACTTGTTATCGTGTCCCTGGCTTATGAGAAGGGGAAGAAACTGCAACTTGCTGCTACCAGAAGCATTTGAGCATATCATGAGAACTGTTCCAATACGATGATAACTTTGCGCTTTGCCGGTGCCAATAGAATTCAATTTGAAAACAAGCCTGTGAATGCAGTGGCACATTTATGAGAAAATATTACAACTTGCTTTACTTCTTCAAGAATAGGACACAGTAATTTAAACGTGTACAAAACATGTAACCTGTGTTAGCAGCCCAGTTTCATGTACAGTGATGTCGTTGTTGTGCAGCAACAACTTTTACCTTCACTTCATTACCATCACAAGATGGTGACTGACGGTTCTGCCAAAGTCCATTAAGTATGGCGTGTTATACCTTAGTTCTTATTTTCAATTAAGTTTTTAAATCTCCTGCTTTCAATGAAAGATGTTGTTGCTTGCCCTTGTGGTTCATTTTCAGTCATGTGGAGATGTCGCACAATAAATGAAGGCAAATGTTAAAGGTAAGGTTTTTAAGACAACTACGCCATTTATTTATATAGCACGTTTTTATACAAATGATGCAACTCAAAGTGCTTTACAAGATGAAGAAAGAAAAATATAAAAATAAGATTAGGCAATACTAAGTAACAAAGAATAAAGTAAGGTCCGATGGCCAGGTGGATGGAAAAAAAAAAAAAAAACTCCAGTGGGCCGGAGAAAAAAAAAACAAAGAAAATGTGCAGGGGTTCCGAGGCCACGAGACCACCCAGCCCCTCTAACATAAATGATGTCAATCAGTCCTCATGGTTTTCAGGCTTCACGTGGAAGAAATTAGATGATGAGGGTCATGTGGACAGTTGACCTTCAATCCATCAATGGAGGGACTGCCTGGTGCCCTGATCAGGTGGTGGTGGCACAGATTGCCACCACAGAAAACCGGAAAAAGAACAGCAGAGAAAATAGGGGTTAGTACGGATTGCAGAGATATGATAAAAGTGATAATTAAATGCATATAGAATATCAGGGTTACATGGTAAGACCAGTAATGATTTACATATACATATTTGGCTGACGCTTTTATCCATAGCGACTTACAACCTTTGAGATACAATTAGATACATTTCTTTTGTTTTTCCAATTGGAGCACAGGTGGATGAAGTAACTTGCTCACGGTCACACAGTGCCAGTGTTGGGGTGTGAACTCACAACCTCAGGGTTGAAAGTCCAAAGCCTTCAGCACCGTGCCACACTGCCTGCCATGATGTATGGAGCTGAGGGCAGTAATGGGAGCAAAGGAGAAAAAGCTGGATGTGGCAGAAATGAGAATGTGGAGATGGATGAGTGGAGTTACAGAAAAAGGACAGAATATGAAATGAGACAATCAAAAGTGGGAGAGAGAGAGAGAGATCTAAGAAAATACAAGAAAGTACCTTGGAGTGGTATGGAAAAGTGATGACGAGAGACAAAGGGGAAGAGAAGTACAGTGGATGAGAAAGCGAGGGGTGCCAAAGGTGAGGTGGGTAGATAAAGTAAAAGAAGGGCTTGACTGAGGAGGTGCAGGTCCGAGCTGAATGGAGAAGATTCACATAGAAGTTGGAAAAGATGGAGTTCCTCTTCATTGTAATACCATACAATTCATGATGTAAGAGGCACATTTTGTATTGGCAGTATTTTGTACTAGCCGTGTGCGCCCAACTACATTGCGCGTGTTAAAGTTGTCTGTGAAGGGCTCCCTGTTTAAATGCGGCTGCCAGTCGTGAACTGGGCCCTTCGTCGCACAGCATTATGATTTTTTATAAGGGAAACAAAATTACAAAACAAAACCCTTGGACATTGATTCGATAGGAACGGCCTACTCGGAATCACTGTCCGAATAGTAATTATGTGGTGGTGGAGGAGCATTTCTGTTTCTCTTCCCACGACTTATGGATGGTTCATCATAAGCGGCGTTTTCCGCATCGTCTTCGAGACCTTCAAAATCATAGTCTTCCCATGTTGGGATGCTAGGTTCTTCTCGATTTTCAAAATGTTGCATGACATCTATCATGTCATCAATACAGTCCCAATCAATGTAGGCTAAGTCGTGAGTGAACATTCGATTTGGACGAAGTGCTGCCAACGACGGTCGATAGAAACACAAAAAACCACAGTCTCAACAACGAAGCAGGTGTCAACGCCAGATCTAAACACAAACAGTGGTGTCGACAGCGTTTGTAAACAAAAGTAACAACCAAGGCAGTGTCAGGGGAACATGAATTCGCGGACAAACAAAGATCAAGATCCAAATCATGGGTGAGCGGCAAGATCGGCGACTTCCGCCATCGCAGAGAAGACGTAGCGTCCGTGCTTCACTTTATTGAGCTTTTCGCGAGACAGCATCACAAATATCAAGTCGTTCCAGTCCCTTAAGAGGATGCGCTGTGGGAGAGTGGCAAGGCAAATGAATCTGAACACCAGCGACCCGAGATCGATCCCCACAGCTCCCACCCCAAATGAGACTGTCATTTTTACGTAGCTTTTCGTGAGGCAGCAATTCGTGGACAAACAAAGATCAAGATCCAAATGAAGATTATATATAAAGATTGTAAAATTCAATACAGGGGGCCCTCGGGTTACAACATCTCAACATACAACGTTTCGAGTTTACAACACTCACTCCCATACGAACTTTTAAAAAAAAATTGAGACGTGAGTGTTTCGGCTTACGCCGTTAGTGTCGTACTTACAGACTGTGGGCAAACTAATTTGGTTGCGTGCAACAGAAGAATACGCAGTAACGCGCCGTATGAGTGAGGGAGTTGGCAAACTAGTTTGGTTGAGTGCGGAGGAAGTGTTCCGTTTATGTTGCTTTGTTTGGCAACATTTTAGCCCTTGTCGTGGCTCCTAAATGAAAGTCAGTGGAAAGCCATCATGATGGAAGTGAAATTAGACATTGTAAAGAGATCAGAAGGAATAAAGGTAAGGAATTTTTTTACACTCATTTTTTGTCATTTTTTTCCTGTTACTACAGTACAGTATATTTATGTCCTTTTCCTATTTCTGTGGCTTAGTTGTGTTTTTATGTTCTAGATTATGATCTTGCAAATGCGTTAGGATAGGTAAGTGACTTAGGCTACAGTGTGTTTCGACTTACACCAAAATTCGGGTTACATCACTGTTGTAGGAACGGAACTGTGTCGTAACCCAAGGACCCCCTGTATAATGAAATTTTCTCCCATGCCCAGTCAAAACTTACTACCACCCTAGATTGGTACTGAACAATGCCTTCACCTTAATTTCAAATGTCAGTTTCATTAAAACTTTCATTTTATCATCCTTCTTTCTATGAAACACTGGGTAATTGTTATCAACGAGACCTCCTTAAATAAAAAATGGTGGAAAATGTAGGGCAAAACAGTAAAATAAATTTGATCAAGCGTAGGATGTGTGCCAATTTGTGAAACCTTCACCACTTCTTCTTGATTATTTCATTAAATCAAAAATTGTATGGTAGACGCAGGAGTACAAATGGGATCAAATTAGCCAGTCATCTGTTAACTAGCTTTGTATCTCTTTTTTGTTAAGCTGGTGGTTATGTAACCAAAAATAAAATAATTAAGGGTTTCATGTCTTAAAAAGCAAAAGAAATAGATTTCATTAGCAATAGGATTTAATTACTTATTAAGAAAGTAGCTGAAATGAGAACCTGCAGCCCTCTAGGATCCGAGTTTGACGCCCTGAGTGTACTGTGTGCTGTACAATAGAACATTGGACCTTTCACAATTGAGATTTGACCATTTGCTTTATTAAGATTATCTGGTTAACGAGTGGCTGAGTTGTCCCAGTATCTCATTTTGATACTTTTGAAATCTTCTTGCTTTGTGTCCACGTCATTTTCTTTACAGATTTCCCTGACGTTTTGTGTGAAGTGCCTCATAGGTTCTGTCTTAAATTTCATTTGTCGTTGCTCTTCACTATGTGCCGTCAGTCGCATGGTTCAAAATTTAATTGAACAAATTCTGATGACTCAATACTTCCACCACTGGGCCGTACCATCTGCTTACTTGTTTCAGGTTTATTTTGCTTAGAAAACTCCTTGCAGAAGATGTTAAAAATATAACTACTGAATCACTGAGCTCTGCACATAAAGACTCGAATCAGTAAGAAATTGTTGTGGTGTTAATGGGCTTTTTTAACCTACCACTTGTCATAACTCTTTTCTTCATTCTGCATGTATTTTTATCCATATTTTCAAATTACAAAATGCTTCATTTTCTCACAAGTTAATGAATAGAATCTTTCATATGTGGTTATAGATATTTTTCCATGGCACTGGTACAAAGTAGTACCGGTGTTTAATAATCACGCTCTGTGTGTCGAAATAGTGCTCTTTTCAATTTGGCAGGTATGCCTGAAGCGAAAATCAGAAGCTGTTTTGGAGTTAGGTCACCATGGCTTTAAGAGAAAGCTGCATGTTTTAGCTACCCAAAATCTGTATTTTACTTCACCTGAGGATGGCAGCTTAGCTTAACATATTTGATTGATTGTTTCTTTAAATTTAACATATTGAGCTTAATGGCTGTGCTCATTCAACACCCAAAGACCCGTCAAGTAAGTATTACCTTTTAAAGCTCCTTGGAGAGGAAGGCAGTAATAATCTAAATCTTTAATGAAAGCCTGCTGAAATTGTTAAAATACTTTATACTACTAGGGGATAAAACATACAGTATATGTGAAATGTATTGCTGAGAGAAGTACTGAGTCATTTTAAAAAGAGCGCTGGGCTTTTAATGCTTAATATTCTGGTAAGTCTGAGACTCATAACAATTAGCATGTTATATTGCTTCAGTTAACTGATTATTTACAGAAACCTGATTTCTAAAATGCCATCTAAACTCTTAACCTAATTTCTTTACTAGGAATATCGGCCTAGTTGTCAGAGGTAGATTTCTCTGCACATAATTCAATTACGTGGCCATGTAAACCCTTAACTGGGCTACTGTTAAGGATTTTGTAGTCTTTTGTAATAGTTTTATACTCTTCTGTAGTTTGATCTTGATAAGGTGCCACGTGAGAGGTTGGGTATCAAACCTAAAAAAGTGGGACTTCAGGGTGTGGTGTGTAATTGGGTGCAGAATTGGCTGGGACACAAGAAACAGGGTGATGGTGTGAGGAACCTTATTAGAACTGGGTGATGTTAAGAGTGCTGGAGCTGCTGCTTTTTTTAATATATAGAAATGATTTGGATAGGAATACAAATAACAAGCTGGTTAAGTTTACAAATGATACTAAGCCATTGGGATTGGCAGATAATCGAGAATCTGTTGAACCATCACAGAGGAACTTGGACAGCAGACAGGCTCGGGCAGATCTGAGGCAGATGATGTTTAATATAAGTAAATGTAAAGTGTTACATGTAGGAAGTAAAAATGTTAGGTTTGGATACACAATGGGAGTTCTGAAAATAGTAAATATGCATTATGAGAAGGATTTAGGAGTTGTAGTGGACTCAACACTTTTGACTGCCAGACAAGCCATTAAGAAGGCTAACAGAATGTCAGGTTATATAGCACCTTGATGTGTGGAGTACAAGTCACAGGAGGTTCTGCCCAAGTTTTATAACACACTGGTGAGGCCTCATCTGGAGTACGGTGAGCAGTTTTGGTCTTCATGTTCATGTGCTGGTCAAAGTCCAGAGAAGAGCAACTAGGCTGAGGTCCAGGACTACAGGGGGTGTATTATGAGGAAAGATTTAGAGTTGACTCAGATGAGCCTTCTCAGTCTAAGCAAAATAAAATTAAGAGGAGACCTGATTGAAATGTTCAAAATTCTGAAGCTAATTATTCCAGTGGATCAAGACTGTGACTTTAAAATGAGATCATCAAGAACACGGTGACACAGTAGGAGACTTGTTAAGGGTAAATGTCACACAAACATTAGGAAGTTTTTCTTCACACAGAGAACCATAGACACTGGGAATAAGTGACCAAGTAGTGTGATAGACTAGACAGGAGGACTTTAGGGACCTTCAGAACTCGACTTGATGTTTTTTCTGAGGAGTTTAGTAGACAGGACTGATGAGCTTTATGACGCACTGGTGAGGCCTCATCTGGAGTCATGTGTGCAGTTTTGGTCTCCAGGCTACAAAAATGACATAACAGCACTAGAAAAAGTCCAGAGAAGAGCAACTAGGCTTAGTTCAGGACTACAGGGGATGAATTATGGGGAATGATTTAAAGAGCTGAGCCTTTAAGCAAAAGAAAAGAGACACGATTGAATATTTAAAATTCTGAAGGGAATTAGTGCAGTAGAATTCTTGAAGGACATGGCGAGACAGTTGGAAACTTGTGTAGCGTAAATTTTGCACAAACATTAGGAAATTTTTCTTCAGAGAAACACAGAGTAAGTGACCAGGGGCATCATGTATAACGCAGTGTGTAGAACTCACACTATATATAACATGGCGTAAGCACAAAAACGGGAATGTGCGTACGCACAGAAAAATCCAGATGCATAAATCTCTGCGTTCGCCAACTTCCATGTTCTTCCGCTACATAAATCCCGATCAGCGTGAAAAGTAATGCACGTGCACGTGCCTGCTGCCCAACCAGAATTACGCCTCTTTGAATATGCAAATCAATATAAATAGCCCTTAAGCTCAGTGTTCTGTGAAAAGACAATGGCAAAAGCACAGGGTAAAATAGAAGAATTTCAACAAATACCAAGTGGAGGCAAAGAAAAACTTACTATTCGTTGGTTTAAACAGTGGTATAATCAACAAAAGGAAGTCGATCAAGTGACATATAGTGTCGGAGAAACTCGAAAGCTCAAGTCACACAGTGCCCGAAATAAAAAAGTTGCCGTGAAAAGGCGAGTTGTAGCCCACTGTCTGAGTGTCATGTGAAAGCTTATTAGGGTACAGAGAAAAAAAATAGGCACACAGTGAGGAAAAAAGCTCGAAATGTCAACTTTAATCTCGGAATTTCATCACGTAGTTTATTTTGTCATTAAAGTAGAACATTATAAACTTCATCTTAAAATCTTTTAATTTAGTAGTTTCTCAAATCCCATCGTAACTAAAGTAGCACGTTAAACGCTTTGTTTTGTATTTGATCTTCTATGTGCTCTGTGTGTGTGAATCACTACGTGCTTCTTAAACGGGCTTTCTCTTCCTCCGACAGGACACAGAATCCATTACATTCATAATATTACAGCTCTCTGAATAATTAAAATACTGAGATGTATATGTGATATCTTTTTCATGATGATAGGAGTTAAAGCATGTTATTAAATATGGGAACATGGTGGCGCAGTGATTGTTCATGTCTCATGCAAGATGCTTGCTGCGCCATGCACGACCTTCGATGAAATACTTTATTACAGCAGTACTGTCTCTTTCAAATGTACTGACCTCCAATTCCTGTCCTTACTTTTCTTTCTCCAAATACCCAATCGCCACACAATGAGCTCTGTAATAGACGTTAAGCCGTCTGTAAGCTTAGAATGGCGATTCTTCAAAACGTTTAAGGAATATTGAAATATCTTCATAGTACGTGTTTAATTATTCTATCCATCTATCCTTCCAGTGTCGCGCCAGCCCAGCAAGAATACAGCACGAGGTAGGAACAATCTGTGAACGGAGCGCCTGCTCCTCGCCAGCGCTGCGGCACCGTGTCCTCACCTGTTTAATAGATAAATGGATACTTTATTAATCCCAATGGGAAATTCACATTATCCAGCAGCAGTATACTTATTAACAATATAGATTATTGCAATGAAGTTAGTTTTATCTGTATAATATAATCAACATATTTTGCTGCATTTCATCTTAAAAATGATATAGTCATCATATGTAAATATGCGCTTTATAAAGTGGCGCAGGTTGTGTAATATTATAACTGTATCCCAAGTTTACAGTGAGGTGATTGTACTTATAAGTCCAGACAGTTATACAAGGAGCACTTGATGGACTGATTGAATGCGTTTAAAGTTCTTGGGATGAAACTGCTTCTGAACCACGAGGTCCGTACAGGAAAGGCTCTGAAGCATTTTGCCGTGGCTGAGGAAGCGTGTGCTTGATGCTGTATACTGATAATTCTCTTTCCGATCAGCTGCTGCTGTGACTCCAAACTCAGATACAGTGATATAAATACTACGAGTGGTGCAGTACCAGTAATATGGGAAAAGATGATCTCTTGTGGCAACACCTAACGGGAGCAGCTGAAAGAAGAAGAAGGTGGTGCAGTCAGAGTAACAACGCTAAAGCAGTTATGGTGTTTGGAATACTATGGCTATTCCCTGGACCATTATATTGTTACAGGTTAATTACAATCAGATGCATTACACTAATAAACAACATGCAGTTAGTTTCAATGTATTTATAAAGCCGCGTCAGGAATGTGGATCTAAGAAAGAAAGGGTAACCACACAGGAACAGTAGCACTGCTTTTGACGCTGGGTGCCGCCAATCTGCAAAACCGAGCGGAGAACTTGTGTACGCCAGGGTATGAGGTACCGTGGAAATGTGCGTGGCTTTACACCAAGTTTAGGTTTTATACATCGCGATTTGAGCGTGGAAATGTTCGTATGCAACCTTTCTGTGCGTACGCACTGTTTATATACTACATGAGCTCCCAGGTAATTTGGTAGACAGGAGGACTTTAAGAACCTTCAAAACTCAACCTGATGTTATTTTAGAACTAAGTGGATAGAACGACTAGCTTTGTTGGGTTCTCATCTAAATTATTCTAATGTTCTAATGTCTGTTGCACTCTATTGGCCTACGAATGTTTTTGTTTTTCACATTCTTTCAGCAGCCACCATTAGAAGCATTCACAAAATACATTTCCAGAGGTGAGTAGATTGAGCATTACAAACATTAACACTGCTTTTGCAAATCCCATACCAAATGGCACATAATGAAAGCATATGTTTTGCCTTTGTCATTCCAACAGATGGCAGATCACAAACATGGCATATAACAGAGACATGTGCATTGCATGGTGCACTACAAATGTTAACACAGATGTTTACGTTGGTTACTTAGATATCAACATGTCTTAAGATGGATAGCACAGCTAACATCTAGAATATCTGAAAATAAAGGTATATCAAAATAAAATAAAATTTTACAAGACATATTTAAGAAACTGTGTATCCACTTTACACTAAACATCAAGCCAAGGCCACACAGGAATGGCTTCAAAATGAAAATATTGATTTCCCGAAGCTTGAATCACCAGGACACCTGACGGAAGTTGAGCAGTTTAGCAAAGAGGAATGGAGAAAAATGGCAGCATCCCTTGTGTTTTTTTCATTTTGTATAAGTAACTCTCAAGGGGAAAAAAGATGTCCTATCCACATTCATCTGATTAGGAAAACTTTGTTACATCCACCTCTATAACACCGTGTTCGCTCAGTTCTGCTGGAAGATCTGTGCTCAGCTGGTGTGACATGGCCTGCAGGTTTCAGTTGTGTGATGTGACATGGTGCAGTGACAAGATCAGCAACTTCAGTCGTATTATCTGACATGCCCTATGGCAATAAAGTTGGGTAATGTGACATTGGGTTCAGTAGCACTCTCTGGGAGTGGATTTTGGACTTTCTAGCTGGCTTAAGCCAGTATTGCCTAGTCATTGAAGAATTAAATAGTATAGGGTGGTCCAGATCTAATTATGCAACTTTTAATGCAATGCAGGAAAACAATGCGAGACGAAAGAATTTGAATGCAGGGCAGGTGCTGCCATCTATTGGCAACAAAAAGATTTTTTTGTGAATTCTCTATGTAATAAACTTAATAAGTTATAGCTTACTGTATATAAGTTAATGAAAATTGCAGAATTAGATCTGGACCACCCTGTATATTTAAGTGGTTTGGGTTACATTTCCATCACTGATTCAGTATTTGGTTTAAGGCACCTCACCTGCCTGTACTCCTTTTATAAAACTATTGTCACGCTTGGGTCACAAAGTTGCACAGATACACTCAAGATTCCAGAGACAAAAACTTTATTCAAACACAAACAAACAAACAAACAGTCTCTTTCAGGAGTGATCCGGGCTCCGTGTCTACCCGGAGGGCACAGCTCCATCTCTCAATTAATAGAACTGAAAATCTTCCTCTTCATAAGGGCACACCTCAGGAGCAGGGATCCCCAACAGGAGCAGAGGATGTCTTGTGGGGTCGGGGGGGAGAGACAAGGCAGTGAGACAAAAGGACAGCTGCGGTACAGGTTTTTAAATGTTCGAAGTGCAACGCAAGATGCAGATCAGCAGCAACAAGCCTGCAGCTAATCTAGCAAAGAGGAGGTAAAAGACTGTATTTGTTTCCCATTGAATCACCGTTTTAGAGCAGTGACCACATTTCCTTGGGGGTGCGTTCAGCCTGTTCACACTATAGAAATGATTATGGTCAATATATCTATCCTTGGATAAATGCAACAGCTAAATAAATAAACGTAAAAGAGGCCGAATAAGTAATGTAACTCTTAACAAAACTCTGTTCATCTGATAAATTTCTAACATGCGTGTTGCTTTAAAATGCAGCTTATCACAGGAATTCACACAAATTGAATTTAAAACCATCTGGGGAGCCTTTACAAGGGTACCCAAATTCCCATGAGCCGCGTTCATTGCACACTAGCCTGGTAGCAGTTCTTAAAAAAAAAAAAAAAATACAGTGCAATATTTTTTTCTGGTTGTAATTTAAATAAATGAGCAGACCACCAAGAATTCATCATATGTTTTTAAGCAGCTGTTACAAGATCAGATTAGAAGTTCAGAACTTCCTGCCAGAGCTTGACAAGTGCAGCAAGGGGAAAAGCAACAAAAGTTAGAATTTTCCTTAGGTTTTAAAAGTATTTATAGAAAGAGTCATTTAGCTTTGGATATGCTTTGTGCAATGGTGACAGTTATCAGAGTTAACTGCAGGCATTGAGGCTTAATGCTGGATAAGATCACCGCGTTGTTGGCAACAGTGCCTTTCAAGAGTGCTCAGACCCTTGCAGACGTTTTATATTTTCATTGGTTTTGTGCTTTCATTTATTCATTCTTCCATTTTTTCGGATGTACTTAATCCATTACAGGGATGTGGGGAACTGAAAATGTTCCTCACTTTCAACCACCATGTGCTCATAGCTCCAGTATGTGGAGAAAAACCAAAGTGTCCATAGATAACCGTAAGGGAAGTGGACAAACTCCACTTGGCCACTGAAGCATTTTGACTGGTCCTGCTTTGTTTTTTATTCAGCACTATTTTTGAACCTTTCTAATCTTTTTCATCTTCTTTTGGCTGCTCCCGTTAGGTGTTGCCACAGTGGATCATCTTGTTCCATCTCTTCCTGTCCTCGTCATCTTGCTTTGCCACAACTCACCACATCCATAAACCTCCTCTTGGGCCTTCCTCTTGCCTGGCAGCTCTATCCTTAGCACCCTTCTCTCATCCAAACCAATGCAATCTCACCTCTCTGACTTTGTCTCCCAACCATCCAACATTTTTTAAAACTTTCTAATAATCTATTTATTTCACATTGGTTTCTATTATTGACAGTTAGGTCCATAAGTATTTGGTCTGCGACAGAATTTTCATAAGTTTGGCTCTGTACGCCTCCACACTGGATTTGAAATGAAGAAATCATTCCACGATTTGAAGTGTAGGCTTTCAGTATTAATGAGCCATTTAGGAATGACAGCCATTTTCATACATGGTACCCCCCATTTACAGGAGCTCAAGAGTATTTGGACATTTGACTGACAAGCTGTTCCATAGCCAGTTGTGAGCAGGTCTCTCATTATTTCATCAACTGTTAAGCAGGTAGAAGGACTGCAGTTGATTCCAAGTGTGGAATTTGCATGTGGAAGCTGTCACTGTGAATTCTCAATATGAGGTCCAAAAAAAAAATAGGCCTTCATTTGGCAGAGAAAACAAAACAAATCCATTTGAAAGATAGTAGAAACACCAGGAGTGGTCAAAGCAACCATTTGGTAGATCCTTAAACAGAAGGAACACACTGGAGAGCTCAGCAACTCCACAAGACCCGGAAAACCACAGAAGACAACTGTGCTGGATGATCACAGAATTCTGTCCTTGGAGAAGAAGACCCCTTCCTCGACATTCAGCAAAACACTGGTAAGCCTCAAGCATAGGAAGGAAAGATTAGACTTTGCCAGAAAATATAAGAAAAGAAAAACAGTTCAGTTTTGGAACAGTTTTCTTTGGACAAATGAAACTAAGAACAATATGTACCAGAATGATGGAAACAGAAGAGTATGGAGAAGAGAAGGAACTGCTCATGATCTGATGATTTAGCTGCAGGTGGAAGCTCCTGTCTCAACTGTGTTTGATCTTGTTCAGGAAAAGATCCCAGTCGCCCCACAGGAGAAAGACTTTCCAAGACTAAGGTCATAAAGCTTATGGCACCGTTTTTGGACAAAGGCAGAAGAACCGTAACAGTTGTGTAGAGCTTGCCCCTACAGCTGAAGTCACTTCAGTATGCATGTACTGGGTCAGCATGCCCATGTCGATCAAACAGAGGAAGCTCTGCAGTCTACTTGTGACTTTACGCTGTAGGAAGATATGTAAATAAATCAAGGTAAATGACATTCAATCTGGGTTTTATATAAGTAACATATAAATGTTTTTGTATAAAGACCATCACAAAACATAATCACAAACAGGAGTTTGCACGCTACGTTGGGGAGCTCTGTAAGCCGTGCTGTTTTGTTGAAGGACAGGGGTGGGGCAGACTGACTGACAGGATGACTCCTGACCTCGTCTTGCATCCAAATGGTGCCATCTTTCACCTTTACGCCTGGTGCAGCTGCGTTGTTCCTATATGTGAGTGGACGTTTCTTGCGGTGATGGCTTCTGTTCTCTTTCTCCGATGTAGAACCCTCATCCTCATCTGATTTCACTTCTGTTATAGCACGTCTTTATTTGAAAACAGCGGTGTCAAATCGGGAAGCGTGAACACGACTGAGAGAATAAAACTGAATAAAAAATATGCTAACCTTTACAAGTACCATACATTTACACCGGCTTTTACAGACTCCAATCAAATGTATGTTTTTATTGCATAATAGTAACAATAAGAGCAGCTCACTACTCAATACGTTTATTTTGGAAAGTGGCAAGGCTTGAACCCACGACCTCTTGATTAGGATTCGGTCGTTCTTACTGGTGTACTACCAAAGAAGTCGTGACAACAAACCACACTAACCTGATTTTTTTCTTCGGTTATATTCTTGAATAAAAACACACTTGTTCTGTTGTACATTTTGTGAAAGTACTTATTTGACATTTGGACTTCAGTCTTCACACATTATACACTTTGTGTCAAAATTTTGTTGTTAGTACTAAAACATAAAAAAAAGTTTGTCATTTAGGTACGTGTTCATCATTTCTTGCATTTCCTGTCATCCTACACTTGCATAGATCTTTGTAGACACAAATCACACTTGGAATGCATGTGTTCCAAATAATGAGATATTATTTACCCTCTGCAGCTCCCGGTACCTCACTCCCAGATAAACAAGGCTTGAGCTGAGAGAGCTTTTTGCCCTTTCTGTGGCTGTGGCAGGATGGGATAGCAGGCTGTTTGCATTTATTGACACATTTACAACACAAAAGATGCTGACAGAGAGGTGCGAACAGATTTAAGGTGGTCCGGGTTTGAGTTTTTTCGTAGGCTTCAGGAATTCTAGTGTTAAATAAAGAGAAAAGCCATGCAAAATTATACCTTTTATTGGCTAACTAAAAAGATTACAATATGCAAGCTTTTGAGGCAACTCAGGCCCCTTCTTCAGGCAAGATGTCGAAGCAACTCAGGCCCCTTCTTCAGGCAAGATGTAATCACATCTTGCCTGAAGAAGGGGCCTGAGTTGCCTCGAAAGCTTGCATATTGTAATCTTTTTAGTTAGCCAATAAAAGGTGTCATTTTACTTGGCTCTTCTCTACATTCATAATGGCTAACACGGTACAACACCCTAATACTAGTGTTAAATAAGATATATATAAATTATCTGGAGTATATTGTGCAGTTCTGGTGACCATGTTACAAGAAAAACAGAGCGGCACTTGAAGCTGTGCAGATGAAAGCAACCAAGCGCATCCCAGAACTTTAGGTCGTGTCCTAATGTGACCTGGTGGTGTCCTGGTTCCAAGTGAATGCTTCCTTCCAGGGATCACCCCTTTTTTTAATGGCGTATTGACTGGAAGGGATGGAGCCTTCACTTGGCTAGCCAGCATTATTCTGGAATGGCAGAGGATAGAGGAACGATGGTTAGCGTCACTGCCCCTTCTCGTTCCAGGTTGGTATTGCTTACCTTCTCAGAGCCTGTATGGTGGTCCCCAGATGCGCATGTATGACATAGAAAATAAATGCGTGTGAAAGGCCAGATTGCTGTGAGCATATGATAGAAAATTGGAAAAAGTGCTTAAGAAGATGAAACTGAGGCTTATCCTCAATATTTTAATAATAAGTGAAATAACTGAAAGTTTATTACTTACTTTGCTGCACTTAATGCAGAAACACCATTGGCTCATCGTTAAGTTTCGGGTTTTTACAGATTTATGTTTGCATTTATATGCATTTTGCTTAGGGAATTTTTTTGTCCAAAGCAACTTACAAATAAGGTCAACATAATCGAGTAGACATCAGTTTGGGAGACTGCTTAAGAACAAGTGTCAAGGGACAAGGGTACAAAATCAATCAAGTAAAGCTCTCAGAATAAAATGGATTACAAGGATCTATTAAAGCCATCATCAATTAGATTAGTTTCAATCAATTAGTTTCATAAATGTTGTAAGTCGCCTCGGATGAAGGAGTTGACCGAATAAATAAGTGCAAATGCAACAAATAATGACATACAAAACAGTTATCAATCTTATTTGCCAGGTGTAACAAATTTTACACTCCACTACTCCTCCCAAAGGTGGGAAGTAGCAAATAACAGTTTAGTGAATAGAAACCAAATTTTGTAATACAGGAAAATCTGCAGCGATTCAAGTACTGAAATTTCCTTTGCTTTTAATGTCAATCGTACCTTCCCTACCAAGGTAGGTTGTGTTTCCTGAGACCCTGAATTGTTTTAAGCCATCCATCCATCCATTTTCTTATCCTGCTTAACCAGAACAGGGTCACGGGGAGGGTGGCGCCTAGCCCAGTAGTCATCAAGAGTAAGGCAGGAATATGCTTACGTGGATATGCATTAAAAAAACTGGTATTTTAATTTGTTAACTAATTGAAGGAACCAATCTGGTTATAATGAAGCAAAACCTGACATACATAAGTAGGCTGTTTTCAACATCCAAGATGTATTCTGGGGTAATAGTTGACTTGCTTTAGCTTTTTATCTTTTTTTTTTTTAATTTTTATTATTGTAAGTGTGGCACTTTCTTTGCTTACGAATTCTGGAAAATGATCTAAGATGAGGGTTGCTAATGATAAAAATACGGACTGTTTTATGGTGGGAGAGCCCTTTGAATAGTTTGGCTTGGTCTGGAGTCTGGATTCATAAAGCTTTCATGGAAATTAAGAATGTGCTGAGAAGCGACTCTAAGTAATTAGCTTTCATCACTTTTGAGATGAACTGAGCTCTAAAACAGATTTAGATAATGGACTGAAAATCTGCTGAATTGCATGAAATTTAGTGCACAACACTGTCATCGTTTTTGCTTAGTCAACATCAGGCCATTACTCATTCTTGCAACATATATTCTCAGCATATGTCAATTGACATGGCAGCCAGTAATTGTAATGTATTGTGCCAACATCAGTTCTGTGATGTCTGTAAAGCAGTACAATAAAATCTTTCAGTTTAAGAATAAGACACAAACACAATAACAGTGTACTTCTAGGTAGAAAAAAATGGAGATATTTTTTAAAAATGGAGATATTTTTTTAGTTCTATGCTTGATTAAGCTGCTAATGATCAATGACGTCATGTGAAGATTGAACTGAAACGAAAAGAGCTGTGTAGAGGGGGAAGAAAAAAGTAGGCCAGAGGCTACCGTACTCAAAAGGAGATATTGCGGTAGATTTGGTGGTTTATTCTGCAAATCTTATACCAAAAAAGCACATGGTGGAGACAAGACAGGAGGTGCTCATCAAGCAGACAGGTGTGTCCAGATGTGCTGCACAAGCTCTACTGCAAAAAGCAGAAACAAAGGGGCAAGGTGGATGACTGGAAACTCAGTGGTCTGGTCATATCAAGGTGTGGAGTGTTTCTGTATTTCACACTAAAGATGAATTCTGAAACTAGAAGCTGTAGGCATCAGAGGTAACCTCCAAAACTTGGACCTCTAGTTGGTTAACCAGCAGGAGACAAAGAGTACAGATAAGAGGAGAATGGAGTGGAGACCCTGAGGGGTCTGTCCTTGGACTCGTCTTATTGTTTCTGATTTCTGTTAATGACATTGATTCTGGTGTAGTTAGTAAACACGTCAAATTCACAGATGACACTAAAATTGGAGGGATGACAGACACTCAGGAGACCTGGACAACCTTCAGGACTGGGTGAACACCTGGAAAACGAAGTTAGATAGATAGATAGATAGATAGATAGATAGATAGATAGATACTTTATTAATCCCAGGGGGAAATTCACATTAATGTAGAGTAGTGCAAAGTGATACATGTGGGCAATTATAAATACGAGATGGGAGACACTGAGCTACAGGAAGAAACCTCTGAGAAGGATTTCTTTTTATTTTATTGTAATCATTCCATACAAATAGATCATTTTTTACAAAAAAATAGGATTGAAATCAAATCAACCCCCACCCCTGAGAAAGAGAGCATGGCCAACAGAGTAAAACTTAAAGCTAGTAAAAATAAGTAAATTGATGAGTTCAATAAGCGGATGAAGATAAATGGAGAAGTAAAAGAAATGGGAAGAGAATCTGCTTCCTCTGTGCTTTAAGAGCTTATTCTAAAATATTATTAATTTGATCCTGCCAGGTTTTGAAGAAGTTCTGCACAGATCCTCTAAGTGAGATTCTCTAAGATTTTTTCCAATTTCAAATAGTATAAAACATCAGTTACCCACTGACTTAAGAGAGGAGAGTTAGGATTCTTCCAGTTGAGCAAGATAAGTCTAAGTGCCAATAGTGTAGTAAAGGCAATCACTGTTTGTTTGTCCTTCTCCACTTTAAGACCCTCAGTGAGCCCACCACACACAGCTGTTAGTGGGTTAGGAGGGATTGGGACGCCAAGGCTGTCTGATAGGCATTTAAAGATTTTGGTCCAGAATGTTGTTAATTTGGTGCAGGCCCAAAACATGTGACTCAGTGAGGCAGGTGTTGTTCAATCGTATACTTAATAATTCCTTCCATTAATTTTCCTGTGATGCATGTTAAGCTTACTGGCCTATAGTTGCTTGGATCTGCCCGGTCACCCCTTTTGTAAAAGGTGATGATATTTGTCGTTCTCCAGTCCTTCTGAATCTCTCCAGTGCGCAGTGACTTCCTAAAAATATGTGTCATGGTTTTATATATGTACTCACTAGTAGTGCTGGGTGGTATGAACAAAATTCTATATCACTGTATTTTTCAAAATTATTCCGGTTTCACTGTATTTTTTTCCCATGCATGAGTGAATGTTAACCACATTTTCTACTGCAATTACTGCAGTAGACTGGCTAAGAATAACCTATTCCACTGTCATGAGAATTGTACATTGTACAAAAAACATTTTAATGTGCATACAAGTATTAATACAGGTTTGCATGGCCCCATTAAGTGATAGTTTTCAAGGGTGTGGCACTAATGAAGAGAAGAAATCACATTGCATGATAGTTGCCGTCAAAATATAGAAACTTTTTATTGAACACATTTTGCAAACACTTAAACTATAATTTTGACAGCATATTTTCAACCATCCAAAGAGGCATTTATACTTACTAAAATATCCAGAGGTGCTTGTCAAAAGTTGTATTGCACTGAACATGTCTTAGAAAAGGAATAAATAGTCAATATTTTTTGTAAACTAACTACACTTTGTTAATGTTAACAATCTCTGTCCACTGACCCATTAGCTATGGATTGTAAGAGCATTGGTTATCTTGATCCACCGCTTGCTTTATTTGTCGTAGGCAGTATCTTTAGCAAACGCGTCTACAAGTGACGTCCGACTCGAGTGTCCTCTAGCTTTTTCAGGTTTACCTGAGGACGTGGAGAGTGCCAATCTTAGTTTCATGCATTCAGGGTACTCCAAAGCATGTTTGTGGTTAAGGTGGTGCAGCAAATTGCTCGTGTTGCCGCCTCTGGCGACAAGTTTAGCTCAACAGCATTTGCAGTAGATAGTTATTTGGTCCACATCCGACTTTTTAAAACTAAAGTATCTCCAGACAACAGATACAGCTCCATTTTTCAGCAAACGTTCTTCTGTGTCATCATTTTCAACTTTATCGTCTGCTACAGCTTCAGTTTCGTAATGTTCTCTGTCCATTTTCACCACTCAATACCTCCACTAACACATGTACTCCATTGCATGCGTGTTTAGCGGTGTAGCAGTGCAAAAGGTCCCCCCGTAAGCAGTTTCCCGCCACACCACGTTCCAAACGTTGTTTAGGCTATTTTAAACAAGGTGTTGCAGTATAAGAAAAATCCATATCATAACAAAAATAAAAAATGGTTTTCAGTATGAACCGGTATACCTCACAGCACTACTCACCTGGTCTTGGTGATTTGTTTGATTTCATCTTATTTAATCTGAGCAGCTCTTCTCTCTCTGCAATTTCCAAATCCCTCAGTACCTCCTTAGTAGCCCCTGTTACTGCTGAGAGGTTATCCACTTGCTCACTTTTGAACATCTCAGAAAAATGTAAGTTTAGGGCATCCGCTATTTCATTGTCTGTATCTTTTAAATCCCCTTTACTATTTCTGATGCACTTCACCTCCTCCTTGACTGTTCTTTTACTGCTAAAATACTGGCAGAATCTCTTAAGGTCTTCTTTCGCCTTATCTGCTGTATTCGTCTCCAACTGTCTTTTAGCCTCCCTGATATCCTTCTTAATGGTTGCTCTCATGTTCTCATACGCTCTACGATTCACTTTGCAGTCATTGGTCTTATATGCCCTTATAAAGCAGTTTTTTCCTTTGCAACCGCTTCTTTAACTCTTTATTAATCCACTGTGGAGTTTTTTTAAATTTCCTATTAATTCCAAATTTAGCTATGTATCTGTCCTGCATTACATGTAAAACATTTTTAAACCTGTTCCACTGCTCCTCGACTTTCTCCACACTTAAAAGCTTATCCCAGTCCATCCTCCTTAGACTTAAGAACACACCTAATGAAGTCAGAACAGCTGAAGCTAAAGATGCCATCATTTTGGATTTATATAGCTGGATTCATATGCCAAATTTTTTTAAAACTAAATCTGATTTCTCACTGACCTTTTGAAGTCTTTTTTATTTTTATTTTTTTTTTGACATGAATTTATTTATTTCATTTAGTGCTAAGGATAGCTGCTTGGCAAAAAATATAGAGCCTCCCATGTGTTTAGCAGCCTCACCAACACATGGGTTAAAGTCGAAAAGTTTAAAAACATGACGCGTTAATAAAACCACACTTTAAGAAGTGCCTTAGACATGAAAATGAAACATGCTTTGCTAATGCTTATTAACGCCAGTCCATCATCTACTGAGAGGGGCAGAGAGATGGTAGTAAGCCATCCGATAATAGGAGGGAATATGCTGGTGATCAGAGGAGAACTGTGCAATTTTGAAAAATGGTAATCATAATAATAATGATATTGTCATTTTACAGTTACAACAAAATGTCGTTATCGCATTCCCCTTGGGGTCAGAGAGCACCGTACATTTTGTAAGCTTCTAACTCCATGCAGAACCTTGCAGAAAATCTGTGCTCTCCATGACATTTTTTAAAAAAAATAACAGGCTAGTGCTGGTTGTGTTTATGATACTCTTTTAAGTGGCTTCCAGTAAAGATTAGATTGTTACCAGCACAGGCTGTGACAAAACCTTTATAACCTATTATTTGAATAACTAGCTGTGCCATGCGTCTAATACGGCTTGAAATATAAGTAATTAATGTAGGCCTCAGTGTTAACGTTTTCACTGTACCATGCACTACATACTGTATGTCTCTGTTATATGCCACTAGCAAAATACCAGCGTTTTGCAGTGGAGAAGTAGTGTGTTAAAGAAGTTATGACAAAGAAAAGGAAACATTTTACAAATAACGTAACATGATTATCAATGTAATTGTCATAGGCTTATTTTAGTATTGAGAGTGAATTTGATGATTGTAATAAAAAGGCAGGAGTCACCAGCAGGAAGACGTGAAGGAAGGCGAACAATAACAGGTTTGAAGCGGTGGAGTAAAGTAGAAGGGAGCAGTGAGCATGACGAACAGCTGAGGAAAGTAAGGAAACGAGTGAGGAAGGCACATGAGCGCGGGATGTCATTAATGTATAATAATAATAATAATAATAATAAATTTTATTTATATTGCACTTTATATATAGGCAGGGAGCCAACCACGTGGTAGGTGCACGAACTGCGGCTGTGCGGAAAAAGGAAGGGGGTCCAGGGGTGGCCCTTATGCGTCTCTGCCATGAAATAAATCCTCTGTTAATGGAAATAAGGAATGAAACCACAAAAAGGAGAGGTCAGTTCCGGAAGTTCCTTATGGCATAATGGTGAGAACCGCCAAAAAGAAGACGTTATTTTCAAAAGTTCGTTACAGTGTATGACGTGAAATGAAATAAACTTAACGTTTGTAAATACAGTGTAAAGGACGAGCATGGGAAATTTGGCCTTCCTACATATATATTCCATATATACAGTTTAGGGGGTACACCCGATTCCCCCCCTTGGGTGTTGCAATAGGACATGAAACATACCTAACTTTTGTAAGTACATTGCAAGGAATGAGCCCGCGAAATTTCAGCTTCCCACCTATATGGAAAGTGGGAGAATTAGTGATGAGTCAGTGAGGGCTTTGCCTTTTATATGTATAGATTTATTGTGGAATTTGTAAAAGCAGTGTTGTTTGTGATGAACCATCTGTTGGAATAAGAAATTCAAAGCATATGTCTCAGTTACATACCATTTAGTGTGGGATTTGTAAAAGTAGTGTTAATGTTTGTGATCTGCCATCTGTTGGAATGAAAAATGCAATGCGTACACCACCGGCCATTGGTTGACACCTCAGCTTTTCTAGTTTTTCTTCAAATTTAATCAGTTGGAATGCAATGACTGACCTCAAATGGTGAAAACGTAGTAGTACACCAGAGGGTGTTGTAACACAGTCTGTTCTACCTCTGCTTTAAGACACACAGTGGGTTTTTAAGTAATCAACAGAAGTTGGGTCACCTGTGCAAATTGTTTGCTTCAACTTGCAAGGCTTCATTTACTTGCATTGTAGCAGAGCATCTGTAGGTTGTAATCTATTAGTTGTTCCGTGAAGAAGCCCCATTTGTAATTTTCTGATAATTTCCTTTTTTCAGTTTTTGCTAACCTAAAACTTTAAATTTAAACTTTTACTGCTTACCTTTTCACCATTTTATGTTATTCATTGTATTCCAGCTGATTCAATTTGAAGAAAAACTGGAAAAACTAATTGTGTTCTAAAACTTTTCACCAGTAGTGTCTCTGTTTTATGCCATATGGTGCGGGATTTGGAAAGGCAGCGTTAATGTTGGTGATGTGCTATCTGTTGAAATTAGGGGTATCAAAACTTTCATACAATACTGAGAAAAGTATTGAACACACAGTTTACAAGCTTTGCAGAAATGCAAACAGTACACCTCGCCTTCTTGTGTAAATAAACTACAGTGTCTTTATTTTTTTTCTTTTGCAAGAAAGACTAGCATGTCAGTGTGCTCTCCGTCATGCCACACGTGCTTTAGTTGGGCTGCAGCTGAGCCCTAATGTATTAAATGCACTAAGTATATGAACACACAGAGCAGTAGCACCACTGAGAGATAGAGAGATAGTATCTCTCTCTCTCTCTCTCTCTCTCTCTCTCTCTCTCTTTTTCTTAATCCCCAAGGGGAAATTCACATACTCCAGCAGCGGCATTCTGATAAAAACAATATTAATTAAAGAGTGATAAAAACACAGTGCAAGGTGGAGATTGCGAGGCAGGTATAACAGACAATAACGTTGTATAATGTTAACGTTTACCCCACCCGAGTGGAACTGAAGAGTCACATAGTGTGATGGAGGAATGATCTCCTCAGTCTGTCAGTGGAGCAGGACGGTGACAGCAGTCTGTGACTGAAGCTGCTCCTCTGTCTGGAGATGATCCTGTTCAGTGGATGCCATGGATTCTCCATGATTGACAGGAGCCTTCTCAGCGCCCGTCGCTCTGCCACAGATGTCAGACTGTCCAGCTCTGTGCCTACAATAGAGCCTGCCTTCCGCACCAGTTTGTCCAGGCATGAGGCATCCCTCTTCTTAATGCTGCCTCCCTAGCACACCACCATGTAGAAGAGGGCACTCGCCACAACCGTCTGATAGAACATCTGCAGCATCTTATTGCATATGTTGAAGGACACCAGCTTTCTAAGGAAGTATAGTCGGCTCTGTCCTCTCTTGCACAGAGCATCAGTATTGGCAGTCCAGTCCAATTTATCATCCAGCTGCACTCCCAGGTATTTATAGGTCTGCACCCTCTGCACACAGTCACCTCTGATGATCACGGGGTCCATGAGGGGCCTTGTCCTCCTAAAATCCACCACCAACTCCTTGGTTTTGCTGGTGTTCAGGTGTAGGTGGTTTGAGTCTCACCATTTAACAAAGTCCTTGATTAGGTTCCTATACTCCTCCTCCTGCCCACTCCTGATGGAGCCCACGAAAGCAGTGTAATCAGAGAACTTTTGCACATGGCAGGACTGCGAGTTGTATTGGAAGTCTGATGTATATAGGCTGAACAGGACCGGAGAAAGTACAGTCCACTGCGGCGCTCCTGTGCTGCTGACCACAATGTCACACCTGCAGTTCCCGAGACGCACATACTGAGGTCTGTCTGTAAGATAGTCCACAATCCATGCCACCAGGTATGAATCTACTCCCATCTCTGCCAGCTTGTCCCTAAGGAGCAGAGGTTGGATGGTGTTGAAGGCGCTAGAGAAGTCCAGAAACATAATTCTTACAGCACCACTACTTCTGTCCATGTGGGAGAGGGATCAGTGTAGCATGTAGATGATGGCATCCTCCGCTCCCACCTTCTCCTGGTATGCGAACTGCAGAGGGTCGAGGGCATGGCGGACCTGTCTCCTTAGGTGGTGAAGCAGCAGCTGCTCCGTGGTCTTCATCACATGTGACGTCAGGGCGACAGGCTGGAAGTCATTCAGCTCACTAGGACGTGATATCTTTGGGACGGGGGTGATGCAAGATGTCTTCCAAAGCCTCGGGATTGTCCCCTGTTCCAGGCTCAGGTTGAAGATGTGCTGTAGAGGACCCCCCAGCTCCAATGCACCGGCCTTTAGCAGTCGTGGCGATACTCCATCTGGACCCGCTGCTTTGCTGGCACGGAGTCTCCTCAGCTCTCTGCTTACCTGGGCTGCTGTGATTGTGGGTTTATGCAACTGAGCACTGAAAAGTTATACTACAGTAAATGTAATGACATGTAAATTGAAAAGGACTCATAACAAAAGGAAGTAACACACTATGGTAGCACACTACATGGCAACGACAAAGCTCTAGTGCTAAAGTGTGCAGAATCAACAGGACAGAATAAAATTGTCACAGAGATTAAAATAATTTCAGACCCCTGTTTTGATCCGTTAAACGTTTATACTGACTACAAAAAATACTTTAACCTGTAGAAAGGTTTACACTTATTAATGATTCCGGGTTTTGTAATGAAATTTAGAAACAAGACACCCTTCAAAATTCTTTGTATTGATTGGCATGTCAATCCTTCAAGTGTTTGACTAAAATTGGTTGTGTTAGCCACTTTACTTGGCATTGTGTGGTAGCAAATCTTGCCTACAGGCTTGCATCTATCTTGTGATTTTCCATCCCTATATGCCATATTAACCTTCTTAGCATTATAGACCCAAGTGTCATTCAGGCTGTAAAAATAATGCTAAAAGTGTTAGTCCCAAATGTCACTCGAGCAACGGTATAGACGCGTCTCGCACAAGTGTTAGATTGAGGATTACTCCGGCTGTAAAAATGGCAACAGCGTTAGTGCTGAGCGTTTCTTGGGAAACGGAATAGGCATGTGCCACGTACGCGTCAGGCCCGAGCATTACCCAGGCAGCGGTGTAGGGTTCTGATAAATCCGAAAGTGATGCTTGTGTCACTGGCACATGTGCAGTGTGCTATTCATATTATTATTATTATTCATTATTATTACTATTTTGTATCATTATTATACTTTATACACTTTTGACTTTGTACATTTAATTGTTCACATATTTTACAGTAGAAAGGTGAGATTTAATTAAAATGTCATATTTTCAAGCCAAGAAATGTTTTGTATCACTATTATACTTTATACACTTTTGACTTTGTACATGTAAGTAGTCAACTTCGAGCGCTGAGAACAAATGCCAGTGCCGGTGTGGTTCCCTATTTACCTGACGAGGTAAGAAGGCGGTATCGTGGCAGCAGAGCCGGCACTAAGCTAAAAATGAAGCGGCTTGCGAGAAAGTGTCGTTTTAAGCCTTCGGTGCCTTCTGTTATTCTGGGGAATGTGAACTCAATCTCAAATAAGATCGACGAACTGGCTGCGCTGGTGAAAAATGTCAGAACCTACAGAGAATGTAGTTTGTTGTGTTTCTGCGAAACGTGGCTAACTAACACCATCCCAGATGCTAATGTGGAGCTACCCAGGTTTAGCACAGTTAGAGCAGACAGAGACGCAAGTACCTGTGGGAAGCACAAAGGAGGAGGACTCGCTCTCTATGTTAATACACGGTGGTGTAACTCTGGACATGTTAAAGTCAAAATCTCCACTTGCTGCAGGGACATCGAACTGTTGGCCGTAAGTCTGCGTCCCTATTACTTGCCCAGAGAGTTTGGACACGTCATTGTTGTCATCGTGTATATTCCTCCTCGGGCCGACGTGGAGATAGCGAGTGACATCATCCATTCTGCTGCTGCTAAGTTACAAACGCAGCACCCTGAGGCGCTTGTGCTAATCGCTGGAGACTTTAACCATGTGACGCTGGACAAAACATTACCTGCATTCTCCCAGTATGTGGACTGCAACACCCGGGGAAATAAGACTATTGATTTACTGTATGCAAACGTTAAAGAAGCATACAGTGCCACCCCGCTGCCTGCGCTTGGGAAAGGAGATCATAACCTGGTTCTGCTTCAGCCTCACTACAAACCAAAAGTGAGAGTCCTACCTGTAACCACACGATCATTCAGGAAGTGGACCCCGGAGGCTGAGAATGCTCTGAGACAATGTTTTGGAACTACAGACTGGGATATCCTGCAGGGATCACATAGTGAGAACATTGAGGAGGTTGTTGACTGCACTACTGACTACATCAACTTCTGTATGGACACTGTAGTTTCAGTAAGAACTGTACGCTGCTATGCTAACAACAAGCCATGGATTACAAGTGACATCAAGGGCCTTTTGAACCAGAAGAAAAGGGCCTTTAAAGAAGGTGATCAGCATGAGCTCAAGCGCGTGCAGAAGGAACTCCGAGTCCAGCTCAGGGCGGCGAAAGAGCAGTACAGGAGAAAGCTGGAGCAGAAGTTGCAGAACAACAGCATGAAGGAAGTGTGGGATGGGATGAAGATCATCACTGGCTGCAGCTCGAAGCGGGGTACCACCATCGAGAGAGACATGAAGAGAGCAAACCAAATGAACATCTTCTTTAACAGGTTTGACCACCCTAACCCACTCTCACCTTGGAGTACTGCACTTTCTACACATCCTTCTGCTGATACCAACATAGGAGAGACATCCCCACCCACAATTACAGCAGCGCAAGTGAGCAGAGAGCTGAGGAAACTTCGTGCCAGCAAAGCAGCAGGTCCAGATGGAGTATCGCCACGACTGCTGAAGGTCTGTGCATCAGAGCTGGGGGGTCCTCTACAGTGCATCTTCAACCTGAGCCTGGAACAGGGGAAAGTCCCGAGGCTTTGGAAAACATCTTGCATCTCCCCAGTCCCAAAGGTATCACATCCTGGTGAGCTGAATGACTTCCGGCCTGTCGCTCTAACATCACATGTGATGAAGACCATGGAGCGGCTGCTGCTTCACCACCTGAGGCCACAGGTCCAACACACCCTCGACCCTCTGCAGTTCGCATACCAGGGGAAGGTGGGAGCGGAAGATGCCATCATCTATATGCTACATCGATCCCTCTCCCACTTGGACAGAGGCAGTGGCGCTGTAAAGAATTATGTTTCTAGACTTCTCTAGCGCCTTCAACACCATCCAACCTCTGCTCCTTAGGGACAAGCTGACAGAGATGGGAGTAGATTCATACCTGGTGGCATGGATCGTGGACTATCTTACAAACAGACCTCAGTATGTGCGTCTCGGGAATTGCAGATCTGACATTGTGGTCAGCAACACAGGAGCGCCGCAGGGGACTGTACTTTCTCCGGTCCTGTTCAGCCTATATACATCGGACTTCCAATATAACTCGGAGTCCTGCCACGTGCAAAAGTTTGCTGACGACACTGCTATCGTGGGCTGCATCAGGAGTGGGCAGGAGGAGGAGTATAGAAACCTCATCAAGGACTTTGTTAAATGGTGCGACTTAAACCACCTACAACTGAACACCAGCAAAACCAAGGAACTGGTGGTGGATTTTAGGAGACCCAGGCCCCTCATGAACCCCGTGATCATCAGAGGTGACTGTGTGCAGAGGGTGCAGACCTATAAATACCTGGGAGTGCAGCTGGATGATAAATTGGACTGGACTGCCAATACTGATTCTCTGTGCAAGAGAGGACAGAGCCGCCTGTACTTCCTTAGAAGACTGGCATCCTTCAACATCTGTAGTAAGATGCTGCAGATGTTCTATCAGATGGTTGTGGCGAGTGCCCTCTTCTACGCAGTGGTGTGCTGGGGAGGCAGCATTGAGAAGAAGGATGCCTCACGCCTGGACAAACTCCAGATAGAGGAGCAGTTTCAGCGACAGACTGCTGTCACTGTCCTGCTCCACTGACAGACTGAGAAGATCATTCCTCCCCCAAACTATGCGACTCTTCAGTTCCACCAGAGGGGGTAAACATTGAACATTATTCAAGTTATTGTCTGTTTTTTACCTGCATTTTTTTTATTACTCTTTAATGTAATTTTTTTTTGCTGCTGGAGTATGTGAATTTCCCCCTGGGATTAACAAAGTATCTATCTATCTATCTATCTATCTATCTATCTATCTATCTATCTATCTATCTATCTATCTATCTATCTATCTATCTATCTATCTATCTATCTAATTGTTCACATATTTTACAGTAGAAAGGTGAAATTTAATTAAAATGTCATATTTTCAAGCCAAGAAATGGAATGCTTTTTACATGTATTTTTTCATTTTTTTGCAAAAAAAAATGTAATGCTAAGGAGGTAAAGTGTGCTGGTGAAGGGTCTGATGACTCTGAAGTTGCCATCTCATTAACACCTCTGTGAGTGGGTGGAAACAGGGCTGCAAATTCAGCCATGCCATCTGATAGCCCACGAGGCTCAACTGTCAACTGAGAACGAAGCAGAAGTGCATTTTGTAACATATGCTGCAGAATCGATACCATTAAAAAAAATGAACATTGAAGTAATTTAAAAATGTTAAAATCGATATTTATCAATATTTTCATACTTTTGACAATCCTTGTTGGAATAACAAATGCAATGCATTTTGTTACTAAAAACATCTGTGATGCTCCATTTTTTGGATTGACAGACACATAACGACCGAACAAACATAGAAAGGCTCATCCTTTTATTGAGGTGTTAAAGAAGACAAGACACAGGTAAATATTTTGTGTGACACTGCAACCCCATACAGTGGAACCTCGGGTGACGAACGTCTCGGAACACGTACAAATTGGGTTACAACCAAAAAGTTCGCCAAACTTCTGCATCTGTTCATGACCACACACTCGGGTGACGAACAAGCCAGTTTCCCTTCTGGTTCGTACGCGCCGATGATTTCCGCACGTGTTCAGTCTCTCCCTGTACATTGTTCTCGGTCAGACGTGCGTGCATTCGCTGTGAACTCTTTGTGCTTTATTTCGTGTGCTTTTGCATTCATTTTGCAGTTAACCATGGCCTCTAAGTAAGTGAAGAGTGGTAGTGTTGGTGAGAAAAAAGGTCAGAAGAAAATTGAAATCGAATTAAAGACAGAAATTATTGAAAAGTATGAGCGTGGCGTTCGTGTTACTGATCTTGCCGCCGAGTACAAGAAGTCAAAATCTACGATTTAGACTATTCTAAAGCAGAAAGAGGCCATTAAAGCAGCTGATGTTGCAAAAGGAGTTAGTGTTAACCAAGCAGAGACTTCAAGTGCTGGAAGAGGTGGAAAAACTGTTGCTAGTGTGCTGAACGAGAAGCAACTTGCAGGGGAATAGCGTAAGTGAGGTGATGTTATGCGAGAAAGTCAGAAAGATTCATGGCAACTTGCTGCAGAACTACCCTTCTACGAGTGGCTAGTTCTTCCTCCTCACTTCCTTCATGCCAGAACTCGACTCATGCTAGGTTAGTTTTCTTGGTTGTTTATGGTTAGTTTTTCTATAAATTAAGGATTTTTCAAATTTTCATTTTTTTCCCTGTGCTTAAAACTCATTAAAAAAAAAAAAAAAAGTGTTTACGGAGAGCAGTTCATAAGGCTGTAGCGAGAACTCCTGCAATGTTAGTTTTCTCTGTTCAAGGTTTTCTCTGTGTTATTCAATGTTTTTACATTTAGTTTACTATTACACTGTGCATTCTATGGTATAATTAACTATTTTTGTGGTTAAAAATCTTTGAAAAAAATATATTTATATACAGTTCGTACGGTCTGGAACGAATAATTATACAGTGGAACCTCGGTTTACGAGTGTTTTGCAAGACGAGCTAAAATTTTTAGTAAATTTTGACTTGATAAGCGAGCAAGGTCTTGCAATACGAGTAGTATGTATATGCTTTGTCTGCTGAGCGTCATGTGATCACAACTGAGCTGATGGTTCTTCTGTCTCTCGCTGCAGGATTGTGGGTAATCGTCTCCTATTCTCCGTCTGAGTCGGCGTGCCTCACTCATATAATCAACATCCGTATGAGCATATACTGTTTACTACAGCATTGTGACTGTGTGTGTGTGTGCTGTGACGTGCAAATCCCCGTCTTGCACCCCAAAACACAAAGCTGAGTCTCAGTACTTTAGCAACACCAGCTTTATTCAGCTTGAAACAGTAATAGCGCGGTTATTTATTGTAGCAGGATCTGCTGCTCTCCTATACACAGACACAGCAGTCAGGCAGGGTCGTGGCCAAATAGTACTGTGCCCTGCACATTTATAATGTTCCTTGTTCCTTGTATCACCCATCGACGGCAGGCGCTTATAGCATGTCCGCAATCTTTTCGCATTCGCTTTTACGGTGAACTGCTACAGCGCTTGGGAGACTGCGATTTCTTTGGGACGCTCTTCCACGTGTCGTCCCGTTGGGTTGAATCCCACAAGAGTTTAGAAACTCACTCACACGAGCCATGATTCTTTTCAAAGGTAAAGTGCAGGTTAATTTGTTTTATGTATTTTTACTTTATATTTTGTATTAATCATTTTTATATGAATAGTTTTGGGTTGTGGAATCAATCATCTGAGTTTTCATTATTTCTTATGGGGAAATTCACTTTGATATATGAATGCTTTGGACTGCGAGCACGTTTCCAGAAACGAATTATGCTCGCAAACCGAGGTTCCACTGTATTTACATACAAACCTATGGGGGAAATTCATTCAAGTCATGACCAAATCGGGTTGCGACCAGGGTTTTGGAACGAATTACGGTCGTGACCCGAGGTTCCACTGTATATTGTAAATGTCATCAAATAAATGCAGCTTTTCTGCAAAAGAGTGCCCCTAAGGATGGACGAGAGTCTCGGACTGGACTATCCAAGATGGCGACAGTTCCGGTTAAATGTCAGCCAAGCAGGAAGAGGCATGTCCAGGTAGACGGACAAAGGAAGTGACGTCAGAGGTTGTCAATTATTTGGTCTGTAGTGGGGAGGAAGAGAATAGGCGTAAGAATTCAGTGGCACCCTGTGCATTGGTGATGGATTATCCCCACCAGAGCCTTTATGCTGTTCCCAAGGGTCAAGTGTGTGACTGTGGATTGGATTAAGAAAATGGATTAATGGATAATGTCCTTGTATAAAACCCATTGAATCAACTGAGCAGAACTCTCACTTCTTCTCGTATTTGTTACGTTTTTACTGCTCTCCCTGCATACTAAACTGCAGAGTTCATTTGCTGTTTCTTCCTTATGGGAATGAAAACGTTTTAAGCAGTTGAGAGCTTTGCCTATTTGGGTATACATTAGTAATACTTTGTGATACGTGACAAAAATCAGGTTTCTACTTTTTATGGTATATTTTGTTTTCTCTTTAAATATTGAATGTGCACCTGCTAAGAATTCAGTATTTATAAGGACCTTAGCTGGAGCAAGCCTTTTTTTTTTTTTTTTTTTTTTTTTGTCCCCGCTCACTTCGCTCGCCAACCATCCTGCAGCCTGCGCTGCACGCCAGCCACTTCACGTCTCTGCCGCTCGTGTATGTGGATTTCACTTTCGCCAAACAACAAATCTTTTAAATCTCGCGGATAGGCCTCTTCATTGGGAAGAAACACTACTTTTCCCTGATGGCAACATGAATTAGACGATCTACAAGTCACCGACTTAAAGTTTAAATCTGAACAATATATTCAATCTCTTTTCGCTGTTCTGTTATTTCACTGAGTAATAATTTCCGTTTGTTTGCGCTAATGCAATCTTTACTATCATTTTTCTGAGACTTTTGAATTTTCGTACTTCCGTTATCTGTAACCTGCTCTGCATGTGTATCGTTCCAACGTTTTTGAATTCTTTACGACGTTCTACTTTGTCATCTACTCTGTCTTTTATTTCCGGCCCCGGGCCTGGTTAAATCTCGTGGCACAAAGTCTCGTCTCGCGGGACATGAAAGTATTTCACTGAAAAAGTCACGTCTCATCCCAGGCTAAAAAGTCTTGTCTCGTCCCAGGATTTTTTTTATTATAATAGAGATATTTTAAATAAAAAGTATGTGTCTTTCCAAAATGATGTTTTCCATATTGGCACGATTATATAGAATGATAACCTGTTCCCCATGTTGTATATGAAGCTGTCTTTGTCCTACCGTTTTTTTCAGAAAGACAGAAACGTTTGTTGTGAACCGGGATGGATCAATCTTCCTGAATGCTTCCAGGTGACACCCATTTGGGAGTAGGCTGGGGTCCAAGCAAGCCAGCATGTTGTATTAGGGCCTGCATTCATATCTGAGTGCTTTAACAAGAGTTCAGAATCTCACCATCTGGAATCCACTCCATAAAGTATTTTAATATTCTTTAATTACATCTTCAACTTGAAGAGCCACACAGAAGCAGTACTTATAAATTTCTTCCACCATGCTAATGAATATTTAATGACCATCCTCTGAAAGACCTTGAATGTTCAAGCCCTGCTCCATTAGCAGACTATCAATTGAATGAAAAAAATTGCATTTTAGTTCTGTGCAAACAGTCCGGGCAGGTTAATGCAAGTGCTTGGCTGACAGGGTATTATGATTGGGCAGCGTACAGAATGTGTAAAAACAAATCTATTTGTGCCAAAACAAATTTCCCATAAAATTATATTTTTAAATATCACAGAGTATGTTGTTTTTTTGTTTTTATTTTTATATGTATTTTTTAAATTGCTTCATATTTCCTGCCCTGTGAGTAAAGGCTGATTCAGTGTCTACGGCAAGCACTGTGAAGGTAATTACTTCATGTATTAATGTATACAGTAATCACCACACCGAAGTTGACTTAAAAAAATGACAAATTAGTATTAGCAAGGCAGGATAAAAATAATACTTTCACAAGGAATGCCATTTTACCTTTTAAATGAAGAAACCATTTCAGTTTTGGGAGCAATGTATGCAGGGCTGTTTCTAGCTCTTTTGAGGCCCTAAGCAGTAGTAAGCCTGTTTAATAGATTATGTGTGTCTGTGGGTGTGTGGGGTGGGGGCCCTCAAAATTTGTGCCAAAAAAATAAAAATTATGAAATAGAAATCTCCCAGTTCAAATCTATAATCAGAAATGCTGTGAAGTTCACCTGCATCACTTAGTAACATTTCGAGATGGGTCCCGCCGCAGACCTCCGCCATTCAGTAGCTCCACTGGGCAGCCAATTGGATTGCAGGGCTTTTCTCACTTGATTTACTTGACCACCATAGTTGTAACCAGGTGTTATCACTGACATATAATATAAACGGAGTGGAGCTCTGGAGGTCTGCAGCTCAAGTCTGTTGAACGTTTCAGACTGTTTTGCCTTGGTAGAGTCTTATATTACTCGACTTTTCCCTTTTGTATTCGTTAATGTGTAGCCTTTGTCAGAATTCCTCAAATCCCATAGACCAGTGGTTTCCAAACCTGGTCTTTTGGGATCCACTGTGGCTGCAGGTTTTTGTTCCAACCATCTTCTGTTATTAAGTGGACTCCTGGGCTAATTAAGTGAACTGTTATTTCCCAGATTCTGTGTTTTGGGAACAATATAGAAATTTAAAAACTAAGTTTGGTAAAAAAAAACTAAGGTTACTACACAGGAAAAAAATTTACATTTTTTTAACATTTTCATCTTGATTTTCATTCTACTTTTCCAGGTGTTCTAATTGTTTAATTAATTCATTAGTTACTTAGTAGCCTTTCGTGATTCAGTGTTCTTTGCCTGGGTGTTTTTAATTGTCATTATTAAGGCACAATGAAGGGAGCAAACCACACAGAGAAAGGATGAAATATAATGAAATCAACAAGAGAGTTAAGCATTTAAATCTATAGCAAAAATAGAAATACAGGGGGTCCTCGGGTTATGACACAGTTCCATTCCTACAACAGAGATGTAATCCAAATTTTGTCGTAAGTCGAAACACACCCTAGCCTAAGTCACTTACCTATCCTAACACATTTGCAAAATCATAATCTAGAACATAAACACACAACTAAGCCACAGAAAAAGGAAAAGGACATAAATATACTGTACTGTACACTGTACAGAAAAATAAGTGTAAAAAAAATCCTTATCCTTATTCCTTCTCACGTCTCAATTTTTTTAAGTTTTTATGGGAGTGAGTGTTGTAAACTCGAAACGTCGTATGTTGAGACAAAAAATTGAGATGTGAGAAGGAATAAAGATAAGGATTTTTTTACACTTATTTTTCTGTACAGTGTACAGTACAGTATATTTATGTGGCTTAGCTGTGTTCTTATGGTCTAGATTATGACCAACATAATTCTGGTGTGACACATCCCCAAGTTACTGGCTTATTTTCACACCTGCCCCCAAAACCATGTGTTGAGTGGAGCGTGCCAGCTAGGTAGTCTGGTCTCCCTGCAGTGGTTGGTTGAGAGTATGTCCTGCAGAGAATCTCTTGTCAAACTGGTCTGAGCCATTTCACCCAACCCTGCCATCAAATTCTTCACTCTAAGTTAGTCCTGAAGACTGGAGGTTGGGGTTAGACAGGAAAGTATTGTCACTCTCATCAATGAAATAAAACACTAATATTGCATTTGCTTTGTCTGACATACATATAAAAACATGCAAAATATTTATCAACTTCTCTACAAAATTTCACGCCACCACACAGACCCAGAAGCAAAGGGGCATGATATTTAGACAATGATGGTGTAATGGTCTCTCAGCTGCAGAGTTCTTGGTTTGAAGCCCAGGCCTGGTGGAGCTTACATATTCTCCTTCTATTTACAGTACCATTCAAACTTTTAGGGTCACCCAGAAATGGAAATGTTTTTGATAGAAATTAATACCTTTATCTATTGTGATACCATTAAATTGATTTAAAAATTACAGCAAATGCAGTAGAATCCCTTCTGGCAGTAACAGGATCCTGTTCCATTGGGGCTTTGAGCAGGACCCTTAATCTGAAAATTGCTCCTGGGGAGCTCTACAATGGCTAAACCCTGTGCAGTGACCCCCAAAGGTCATAGGAAAAGACAATTTCCTTTTTGGGTAATTAAATTAGGTAAACTTTATTAATCCCATGGGGAAATTCAAATGCATACAGCAACAGAAACGTAAAAAGTACAAATCCAGACTCACTGGACAGATAATCCAACCAATCTATATATAATATATATATATATATATATATATATATATAATTTTTTTTTTTTTTTTATAAAATCCAACATCTGTTTGTCTGTCTGTCTGTCCGCTTTTCACAAGAGAACTACGTAATGGATTTAGATCTGTTTTTTTTTTCTATAATTTGCTTGAACATTTCGGTTGATGCTGCAAATTCTCTCATCGCTCCAAGAATCATAGTTCAGTTGAGGCACCGATTTATTCGTGTAAATCTGAGAGACAGGCTGCGGGCTGAGGGGAGGGGGAGGCAGGACCTCAGGAGTAGGGAGCCGGGCAATGACTTCCTCACTCACATGCCAGCCTTTGTTGGAGTTGCTGTACCTCTCATCACGTGTTGGAGTGCACCTTGCCTCCGCTTAGCCAGCGATACCTGTTTGTTCAGCAGACATTATCATCCAGAGATTGTTAAGGCGTAAGGGGTGACATTTTGTGAGAGAGAGATCACAGTATTCTAGAGGGTAGCTGTTCATTGGCAGAGATTTCATAGCCACGTGCTTTTCTTCCCACACGGGGGACGCCCTCCCATCAGAGCTGAACACAATCAGATGCAGTTGCAACGTTTGACCTTGGAGCGCACCTACCTTCCGCTTGGCCAACTTTTTACATTTTTGCCAAAGAGATCACAGCTACATTTTCGCCCCTGATAGCAAAACCAAACATATTGTATATCAAGAGGCCCCTGGATATGAAAACTATCAATATGAATTCTTCTCAGTACAAATTATTACATTTTTGAAAAATGTTTTTATTGATTTTTAAAGTTTGTCCTACGCAAGCGGAGCCACGAGAGACAGCTAGTCAGCTATAAATAAATAAATAAATAAATTCAAAGAAACTTAATGAGTACAGTGAGTGGAAACATTGAATTGCCCGATAGCAGTGGGCAGAAAAGACCCCCAGAGGCCCTTCTGAGCACACTGTGGTAGAATGAGCCTGTGGCTGAAAGTGCTCAAGGAGGGGATTTTTCATGAAGGCATCCAATTTTGCCACCATCCTCTTTTTCTTACTAACTTTCAGTATGTCCAGAGTTTGCTCTGTGAATAATAAAGTATATAAAAATAAAAAGACATTACTAGTGTGTATAATGGCCATTACTGCTTGAAATGACTGATTTTTAATTTATTAATCACACATGGCTGCAAAGCCCCATTGCCAGCAGCCATTCCTTCAGTGTCCTAATGATCAGCTATCTTAGATTGTAGTGGCGCAACGTAAATTATGAACTACAACTCCCAGCAGACCCTGCTGTAGCCCTGATTGGACGTCTGAGGAGAGTGCTGGGGCTGCAGGGGACAAGATTGGCCCACAGGAGCTTTTTAAAGGGAAGCCAGCTAGTCAGTAGGAAGGCCTGTTGTTTGAGTCTGGAGTTGACCTGTCTGTCTTGTCAGTGATAATCGTCACCTGTGGTTATTGTCTTTATCGTGGATCATTGCGTCTTATGCCTGCCTATCATGTGAGTAATGAGTCAGGTTTATCATCATGCTTCGTCGGAGGGAGCACTCCCCAATCTCAACATCCCTTGCCACATCCGGAATACTAGTAGGACTATCAATACATTACTTACAGCATGCTGTTCCCTGGATTGTCATTTTCCTCCTTTGTTCCACATCACCTGTTCCCGCTGCATTTGGACTTTGTCATTAGTGTTTATTATTAGGTGTTTTATCGTGCTTATTGTCGTTGTATTTTCTTATTTTGAGATAGCCTATTGGTTGCTGAGGAGGGATTGTGTTTTTGTTTATTATATCACAGTCGCATTGAGGCGCTATACAGACGTATTCCCCTTTGGTATGAAGGAAGCAACCCCGCACCCCTATCGTGTCTCTTGACACACTTCTGCTGAATAATTCATTGTCTGAAAGTCCTTAGTTGCTGTGTCACAGACAAGATGTGCAGTATTGTTCATAATGGCACTCTCTCCTCCACTACTAACTCCAGTGGGGTCCAGAGTGCTTCCTATAACTGAGCCTGCCCTTTTAATTAGCCTGTTGATTCGGTGGTCCTCTGTTGAAGAGATGTGACCAGCCCAGCACACCACACTGGCCATCACAGAGTCGTAGAAGATGTGAAGGATGTCACTTCACACATTAAAGGAGCACAGTCTTCTTAGGAAAAAGAGTCTACTCTGCTCTTTCTTCTAGAGTTCCTCTGTGCTCCGAGATCTGTCCAACCTGTCATTAATGTGTGCACCCCCAAGTACTTGTAGGAGTGGACCACCTCTACATTCACTGCCTGAATAGTGACTGGACATAGAGGCTTTTTGGGGTTTTCATAGTCAATAAGCAGTTCCCTGGATTTACTGATAGAATTGTCTACAACTTTACATCAGCACCAAGACACAATGTTCTCCACTTGAATCCCCTCTGCTGTCTCATCCCCCTTATCAATATAACCCATAAGTACAAAATCACCAGAGAATTTCTGCAAGTGACATGAGCTGCTGCTACATTTCTAGTCTGAGGTGTACAGAGTGAGGAGGCAAGGAGACGGGCCTGTTCCTTGTTGTGCTTCCATGTTAATCACACAGTCCTGGGTCCTCATGCATAACGCCGTGCGTAGAATTCGCACTATAACATGACGTAAGCACAAAAGCCGAAATGTGCTTATGCACAGAAAAATCCAGATGCAGGAATCTGTGCGTTCGCCAACTTCCGCGTTCTTCCGCTACATAAATCCCGCTCAGCATGGAAATAAACGCACATGCACGCGCTTGCTGTCCTGTCCCAACTCCACCCAGAATTACGCAGCTTTGAATATGCAAATCAATATAAATAGCCCTTAAGCCCAGTGTTCAGTGAAAAGACAATGGCAAAAGTACAAGGAAAAATAGAAGAATTTCAGCGAATACCAAATGGAGGCAAAGAAAAATGTACTATTTGTTGGTTTAAACAGTTCTATAAGCAACAAAAGGAAGCTGATCGAGTGACATAGCGTGTCGGAGAAACTCGAAAGCTCAAGTTCACAAAGTCGCACAGTGCCCGAAATAAAAAAGTTGTTACATATCAAAGTCTGCGTGAAAAGGCGACTTGCAGCCCACCGTCTGAGTGTCATATGAAAGCTTATTAGGGTACAGTGAAAAAAAAAGGCAGACAGTTTGAAAAAAGCACGAAATGTCAACTTTAATCTTGAAATTTCCACTTCAGTCACGTAGTTTATTTTGTCATTAAAGTAGAACATCATCTGCGGTGGGTTGGCACCCTGCCCGGGATTGGTTCCTGCCTTGTGCCCTGTGTTGGCTGGGATTGGCTCCAGCAGACCCCCGTGACCCTGTGTTCGGATTCAGCGGGTTGGAAAATGAATGGATGGATGGAAGTAGAACATCATAACCTTTATCTTAAAATCATTTAATTTACTAGTTTCTCAAATCCCATCGTAACTAAAGTAGCACGTTAAATGCTTTGTTGTGTATTTGATCTTATATGTGCTGTATGTGCCTGAATCACTATGTGCTCTTCCTCTGACAGGACACAGAATCCATTATGTTCGTAATATTACAGCTCTCTGAGTAATTAAAATACTGAGAAGTATATGTGATATAATTTTCATGATGATATGAGTTAAAGCATGTTATTAAACATGGGAACACGGTGGCGCAGTGATTGTTCATGTCTTATAGCAATATGCCTGCTGCGCCATGCGCGACCTTCAATGAAATACTTTATTGCAGCAGTACCGTCACTTTCAAACATACTAACCTCCAATTCCTGTCCTTACTTTTCTTTCTCCAAATACCCAATCGCCACACAATCAGCTCTGCAATAGACGTTAAGCCGTCTGTAAGCTTAGAATGCCAATTCTTCAAAACTTTTAAGGAACATAGAAATATCTTCGTAATGGTTTAATTATTCTATCCATCTATCCTTTCAGTGTCACGCCAGCCACAGCATGAATACAGCGCGAGGCAGGAACAAACCGTGAACGAAGCTCAAGCTCGCTAGCACTGCAGCACCTTGTGCTTAAAGTTTAAGTTTTATTTGTATAATGTAATCAACATATTTTGCTGCATTTCATCTTAAAAATGATATTGCCATCATATGTAAATACGCACTTTATAAAGTGGCTCAAGTTGTGCAATATTATAACTGTATCATAAGTACAATTACCTCACGGTAACTTGCAAGTACAAACAGTTCTACAAGGAGCACTTGATGGACTGATTGAGTGCGTGTCTAGTTCTTGGGATGAAACTGTTTGTGAACCGCGAGGTCCGAACAGGAAAGGCTGTGAAGCGTTGGTCGGATGAGAGCAGTTCAAATAGCGAATGGCTGAGGCAGCGTGTGCTTGATGCTGTATCCTGATAATTCTCTTTCCAATCGCTGTAGATCTATGATTCACACTCAGATACAGTGATATAAATACTCCGAGTGGTGCAGTGCGAGTTATATGGAAAAAGGTGATCTGCTGTGGCAACACCTAACGGGAGCAGCTGACAGAAGAAGAAGAAGAAGGTGCAGTGAGAGTAACAACGCTAAAGCAGTTATGGTATTTAGAATAGTTTGACCATTCTATGGACCATTATTTGTTACTGGTTAATTACAATCAGATGCATTAAATTTATGAACGATATGCAGTTAATTTCAGTGTATTTGATAAAGCCGCCGTCGTGGATGTGGATCTAAGAAAGGGTAACCACACAGGAACAGTAGCACTGCTTTGACGCTGGGTGCTGCCAGTCTGCAAAACCGAGCGGAAAACTTGCGTACAACAGGGTATGAGGTACCGTGGAAAAGTACGTGGCTTTACGCCAAGTGTAGGTTTTATACATCGCAATTTGAATGTGGAAACGTTCTTACGCAACATTTCTGTGCATATGCACCGTTTATACATGAGGCCCCTGGAGTCTTACAAACTGCGGTCTGTCTGACAGATAGTCCATCATCCAGGACCCCACAGGTTCATCCACCTGCATATCTCTGTGTTTATTCCTTAACAGCAATGGCTGGGTGGTATTGACGGTTGATGTTGATGGTATATACTGGAGAAATAAAAAAAAACATCATCCTCACAGTGTGGTTAGCTTTGTCCAAGTGAGAATAAGCCTTTGTGGAGCAGACAGATAATTGCATCCTCCAGTCTAGTCTTTGTCTGACAGGCAAACTGCAGTCGGTCCAGGTGGTCTACCACAAGAGGACTCATATAGTCCGGGTCCATCCTCTCAAAGGTCTTCATTGTTTGAGACTTAAATGCCACTGGTCTGTAGTCATTAGGTGAAGAGGCACCTGCCTAGTTTGGAGCAGGAACAATGCCAGATATTTTCCTGGAGCCTTAGGGACACACTGAACAGGTGACAGAGGACACCACAAAGTTGGTCAGCACAGGCCTTAAGAACGTGAGGAAGGACTCCATCAGGTTCCTCAACTATTCCTGTGTGTAGCTTTGTCAGTTGTCTCCTAACTTGGTCTTTAGTTATGGACGGGCCACACTGATGGTCAGAGGTGGATTCATCACTTGGCATTCCAGTTGACATGGTAGGGATGGTGTGGGGAGACGTGGTAGTGGGATGGAAAATATATTAAAAAATTGGTTCAGGGTGTTAGCTTTGCTTGAGTCCAGTAATGATGCCCAGACCACCTTCATGTTATTCAGACTGAGTTTGTGTTCCCTTTTATCTTTGAAAGCTTCTTTTCCTTCACTCATCTTTTTCTTATATATGAGGTTTAATGATCAATTTGGATTTAGAAATTAGCCTTCTGGGAGAGCTATTGAAAAGAGTGGATACATCTAAATATATAGGATCAGTGGTAGCTCAAGATGGAAAATTAGATGCAGAGATAACCCACAGAGTGCAGTGTGGATGGAACCATTAAAAGAAGGTATCAGTAATCTTATGTGATCAAAGAATTAAGGCGAAGGTTAAAGATAAAGGTTTGTAAGTAAGACCAGCAATGATGTGTGTAGCTGACACTTGGGCAGTAAAGGGAGTGCAGGAGAAGAAGTTGGCTGTGGCAGAAATGAGGATATGGAGATGGATGTGTGGAGTTACAACAAAGGACAGAATAAGAAATGAGACAATCAGAGGAACAGCAAAAGTGGGTGAGACATCTAAGAAAGTACAAGTTCAACCATAACCTCCGTCCATCTCTTTGTTTTTCCCATTCTGTCGTAGTGTGATATGCACAAGATATTAGAGATGCCCCTGTTCTGTTTGAGATTACTATTTGAGATTACTATTACTGCTTGAAATGACTGGTTTATAATTATTTATTTGTGACTGCATTTTTGGCAGCTATTCCCTAAAGGTAAACTCTCTTCATTCATCCTTAATCAACTTTAATGCTAATTGGTTATTAGAAGCTGAAGCCATTTATTCTGTTCAGTAAAGCAGGTCAGTTGTCTTTCCTTGGGATGCAAGGCACTACCACACCAACCATTGTTTTGCAAGATGAAAGTTGATTTTTTTTATTCATTCTGGTGTGTGTTTAGACTGTGGTGTGTGTGCATATCTATCTATCTATCTATCTATCTATCTATCCATTTTCCAACCCGCTGAATCCGAACACAGGGTCACGGGGGTCTGCTGGAGCCAATCCCAGACAACACAGGGCACAAGGCAGGAACCAATCCCGGGCAGGGTGCCAACCCACCGCAGGACACACACAAACACACCAAGCACACACTAGGGCCAATTTAGGATTGCCAATCCACCTAACCTGCATGTCTTTGGACTGTGGGAGGAAACCGGAGCGCCCGGAGGAAACCCACGCAGACACGGGGAGAACATGCAAACTCCACGCAGGGAAGACCCGGGAAGTAAACCCGAGTCCCCAGGTCTCCCAATTGCGAGGCAGCAGTGCTACCCACTGCGCCACTGTGCCGCCCATCTATCTATCTGTCTATCTATCTATCTCTATCTATCTGTCTATCTCTCTCTATCTATCATATAGTGCCTTTCATATCTATCATATAGTGCCTTTCATATCTATTATATAGTGCCTTTCATATCTATTATATAGTGCCTTCCATATCTATCATATAGTGCCTTCCATATCTATTATATAGTACCTTCCATATCTATCATATAGTGCCTTTCCTATCTGCTATATAGTGCCTTCCATATCTATCTATCAAATAGTGCCTTCCATATCTATTATATAGTGCCTTCCATATCTATCTATCATATAGTACCTTCCATATCTATCATATAGTGCCTTTCATATCTATCTATCTATCTATCTATCTATCTATCTATCTATCTATCTATCTATAGTGCCTTTCATATCTATCATATAGTGCCTTTCATATCTATCTATCTATCTATCTATCTATCTATCTATCTATCTATCTATCTATCTATCTATCTATTATATAGTGCCTTTCACATCTATCTATCTATCTATCTATCTATCTATCTATCTATCTATCTATCTATCTATCTATCTATCTATCTATCTATCTATCATAGTGCCTTTCATATCTATCTATCTATTATATAGTGCCTTTCATATCTATCTATCTATTATATAGTGCCTTCCATATCTATCTATCTATTATATAGTGCCTTTCATATCTATCTATCTATTATATAGTGCCTTTAACTTTTGTCTGTCTACCTATCCCGTATTTAAAGTTGGGCTACTGGAAAGCATACCTGGATTCCCTGATTTGTAGAGCTGGTAGCCCAGCAGACCACTGTACACATTTACAGTTTGGAACTGGGCAGTATCAACTGTCGTATAACTTCATACAAAACGTTCCTTTTTTGAAAGAATTTTAAAGGGCTGTTAGTCATAGTTTAGTTAGTAAGCGTTTGGAATCATAGACATGAGGGAGACATAAAGGCCGGTTTATTTCACCTAAAGTGAAAGCGACAATATGGGTAGCACAGGATCTAGTGGTTTTACAGTCCAGTGCACGTGTCTGAAAGCTGCTCTTTCAGCAGTGTGGGTGGCAGATTCTACGGTCATGTCATGAATTGTAGTTGGCTCTTCACACGTTGCCAAAGTCATCATTCACCCGCTTGAAAAGTGTTTATATTGTTCTGTGAATGGGGTGAAGGTCTGAATTCGCAAACACCAAGTTGTAATTGCTGACATTGAAATCAGATTTGCATATTTATAATGGTGTTTTGTGTGCATGTGTGAGTCATGGAGATATGTAACTTGTTTTCCCTGTAGTCTTCAGCATGTGAAGTAAAGCACAGTAAAATAAAACAAGCAGAAAAAGGTGCTCTAAGTCAGACTTTCCATTTTATCATTATTTTTCTTTTCCTTTTCAGTATTTGCACTGCTGCCTTTGGCTTCAAGTTGTTTACTAAATAATCCAATTTCTGGTAAGAATTATGTGCTGAACGTAGTGTGAGGTCCTTTTATAAATGGGATCTGGAACCTTTTATGGGGCTTTTTTCTTCACTTTTTCAAGTTTTTCTGGTACTGTTCTTTATAAAGAACACTTCAAGTAGATTTTTGAAAGAAAGAAACCAGGTTACTCTGCTTTCAGGAGGCTCTTTCGGGATTTTTCGACATGTGAAAGCTATTACTTTTTTTTCTTCTTCTTCTTCCTCTTCATTCTCTTCTCAATTCACGACCAAACTTCTTTTTTTATTTTTTTTATTTTTGCCGTTTCTGTCGTCATTGTCAGGCTCTTCAAGCATCAAGCCTTGAGGTTGACACCTGCCAGTACTTTATATTGAAGTGCACAGGAGCAGCTTTGGGGGTCCAAGTGTGTGGCGGTGGTTTTATATAATGTCTACTTTTGCAAATAGATAAAAACTTTTTTTAGCATCATTGTGTTACAGGCACAGTTATGCTTGAATGTCATTCGCTTTAGTAAATATGACACTTGTACTTCTGTATAGTGTCACTGTTTTTCAAGCTGGATAACACCTCACTTTAACATTGATTTTAGATTATGATGATATGAAATATGTCCAAGGTGCATTGTTTAATTTTAGTGTACATGTGCTAGGATTAGGATAAAATTAGGTTTAATAACACATTATCATATGTGTCATTATCAAGGTGAAAATGGACCTAAAAGAACCAGGAAGAAAGTTGGACTAGCAAAAAGAATATGGAGTTAGTGTAGGGCTACATCAGCAAGCATCTGCCAATGCAACAAATTAGTGTGTATAGAAAAGAACCCCCCCCCCCCCACACACACACACACTCTTCAAATATTCACATTTTGTTGCTTTTGCAGCCTGAAATGAAGATTTACACAAAAAAAGCCATATTTACTCACTACAACGTATGCAACATACAACAGCCAAGTGAAAGAGATGATACTGTAGCAACAGTTTGTAAAGGCAGCTACACCACCAAGACCCGTCGCCTAGCAAGCTGAGGAACGTTAGACCCGACAAGCTGTACTTCTTCCAAATAAACGACAATCAAAGATAAGCCAAAAGACAAATACTATGTGAAATAATAAACAACAACATTTATTTCTATAGCACATTTTCATACAAATAATGTAGCTCAAAGTGCTTTACATGATGAAGAAAAAAAGACAAAGTATCAATTAAAATAAGAAAACACTGATTAACATTGAATAAAAGTAAGGTCCGATGGCCAGGGAGGACAGAAAAAACAAAAAAACTCCAGATGGCAGGAGAAAAAATAAAATCTGCAGGGGACCACGAGACCACCCAGCCTCCTCTAGGCATTCTACCTGACATCAATGATCAGTCCTCATAGTATTCAGGGTTCTCATGGAAGGACTTGATGATGATGATGGCCATGTGGACTTCTGGCCTTTAATCCATCAATGTAGGGACATCACGGTGCTTTGATCAGGTGGTTTTGGTGCAGGTCGCCACCACAGAAAACCGGTAAAAGAACAGAAGAGAAAGTAGGGGTTAGTACAGATTTTGGAGCCACCATGAATAGTAATGATAATTAATTGAATATACAGAGCATCAGGATTAAATTAAAATGAAGTTATGAGAAAGCCATGTTAAAGTAATGTGTTTTCAGCAGTGTTTTTAAAGTGCTCCACTGTGTTAGCCGGGCAAATTCCTATTGGCAGGTTATTCCAGACTTGAGGTGCCTAACAGCAGAAGGTCACCTCACCACTTCTTTCTAGTTTTGCTCTTGGAATTCTAAGCAGACCCTCATTTGAAGATCTAAGGTTATGATTTGGAATGTAAGATGTCAGACATTCTGAAATAAATGAAGGAGCAGATTATTTAAGGCTTTGCAAACCATAAGCAGTATTTTAAAGGCAATTCTGAATGACACAGGTAACCAGTGTAGTGACATCAAAATTGGAGAAATGTGCTCGGATTTTCTTTCTTAGTTAATATTCTAGCAGCTCCATTCTGCACTCATTGTAATCGATTGATGTCTTTTTTTGGGTGGTCCTGAGAGGAGTGCGTTACAGTAATCTAGTCGACTGAAAACAAAAGCGTGAACTAATTTCTCAGCATCTTTCAATGATATAAGAGGTCTAACTTTTGTTGTGTTTCTTAAGTGAAAAAATGCTGTCCTAGTGATCTGATTAATATGTGATTTAAAATTCAGATTACAGTCAACAATTACCCCTAAATTCTTTACCTCCATCTTGACTTTTAATCCTAATGCATCAAGTTTATTTCTAATAACCTCATTATATCCATTATTGCCAATCACTAAAATTTCAGTTTTCTTCTTTATTTAGCTTGAGAAAATTACTACTCATCCATTCAGAAACACAAGTAAGACATTTTGTTAGTGAAACAACAGAGTCGGGGTCATCAGGTGCTATTGATAAATACAGCTGTGTGTCATCAGCAAAGCTGTAGTGGCTCATGTTGTGCCCTGAGATAATCTGACCTAACGGAAGCATGTAAATAAAGTAAGTAAAATACAGGGCTATTCAAAATGAAAGAGCAGATTTCAAAAATTGATTTCACACAAATTGTATAAGACAGAAACATATTCCGCACATCACTGGATAAAGGAAACTTCAAAGTTTGGTCCTTGAGGTTGCATGCCCTTAACATAAGCACCGTGTGTAGTGCGACAGACATCAAAATGGCAGACTATTTCTTGCCTCACATGAGTCAACTGGTCCCTATTTGCTGAATTCACAGCTTCCTCAATTTCATGTGACATGCGTGGACGACCAGTGCTTTTACGTTCGCATGTGCCACCTTTTTCGACAAATTTTTTTATGCCACTTGTAAATTTGCTTATGATGAGGTGGCAGTTTGTTTATTATTTTAGATTTTTATATGTTTTTATATTTGTTTATTATTTCACATAGTATTTGTCTTTTGGCTTATCTTTGATCGTCGTTTATTTGGAAGAAGTATGGCTTGTCGCGTCTAACGTTTCTTAGCTTGCGGGGCCAGGTGTCTTGGTGGTGTAGCTGCCGTTCAGGGAGAGTGACTTGGCCGTTACAAACTGTTGCTGTTATCTCTTTCGCTTGGCTGTTATATGTAGCATACGTTGTAAATACAGTTTTTATCTGAAAATGTTCATTTCAGGCTATAAAAGCAACAAAATTAGATATTGGATGGTGAAGGGGGTGAGAGAGACAGCCAATTAAAGGAAGTTGATGATTGCATGACTAGAATGACCAGGCTGTGGTGGGCAACTTAGCCTGGAAATCAGGATACACCCTGTCCTTTACAAAGGGTGTCCAGGGATCATGTCTGACCACAGGACTGAGTTTGGGAAGCACTGAGATAGAAGTAAAAATGGATGGGGCAAAATACAGTCAAATTCTTGAGGAAAACCCGCTAAGTTGTCAACAGGAAAACAATGGCAATGACCTGAAGCACCCAGCAAGGTTGACTACAGAGTGGCTGAAGGAGATAGAGGTGAATGTCCTTGTGTGGTCTCATCAGAGCTCAGACTTAAACCCTTCTGAGTAGTGAGAAAAGCGCTATATAAATACAGTGGCCCCTTGACTTACGAACTCAATTCGTTCGCGAGGGCTGGTTGTAACTCAAGTTGGTTGTAAGTCAAGACTATTTTTCCCATAGGAAATAATGGAAATGCCCTTAATGTGTTCTGAACTTCCCACAGCAACACTTACTTAACTTTGTTTAATAGAAAAGGGTTGTATAATGTGCATAATTTACCAAAAACACCAATAATTTTTCTAATGTACTAACCAAAAAGTTATAAAAAGTGCCTAGCCTACCAGAAACAACAATTTCGTACTGTACTCACCATTTAATTTGACATCTATGGGCTGCAGGAAGGGAGGAGGAGGAGAAAGAAACGGAAGGTGGTTATTGTTTGGAAGGAGCCTCCTTATACAAATCTTTTCTTTGTAAAATTGTCGAGATGGTGGATTTCGACATGCTGTACATATTAGCGATATCGGTCACACAAACGCCACTCTCATATTTCCACACAATTTCCTTCTTTGTTTTGATTGTGATCGCTTTCTTTACCTTCTTTACCTTCGCTACCTTCCTTAACAATTATCGAAATAAATTATATAAATCACTGCACTAACCGAAATTACGTCCACAAACACATGTATCTGGGCTCCGACTGACACTTATAAACGCTCTCGGCTGTTTCTTTACAATCGCACAAGCGGATACACATGACCGCATTCGGGTTGTAATGCAAGGTGTTGGTCGTAATTCAAAACAAAAATTTTGGTTGTAAAGCAAGTTGTTCGCATGTCAGGCCAGTCGTATATCAAGGGTCAACTGTATATGAATTAGTATTATTGTTATCTTCATTGGGGTTCCTGTTAGAAGTGTGTGTTACAAGGTCTACGCCTGGCTTACCTTGATTGAGGGCCTTGTACACAATAAGGGTTTCCCCTATGACCGCCACAAACGATTATTTTGTAAACGGTAAATCTGTTGACTGTTCTTTCTATTAATCGATTAATCTAACAACTCATTTTGTCTGAATAATTAAAACAGGCATATGAATGTGTGCTGTATTTTAATATATTTCTTGAATAATTTGATTGTGAAAAAGCAGCTTAAAATAGCTCAAACAAGACAACACTATTGTCAATAAAATAATTATGTAAAACCATCCTAAAAGTTAAAAACATTTTTGATGAATAATAGACTTTTTAACATAACTTAGTGTCAGCAGTCCAGCAAGACCAAACATTTAGGCTTTTGGATTCTTTTAGATCTCTTTGTAACAACGGCTCCACTCAATTCACTTGTATTTTAAAAAGTCCATCATAAATTGAGATAGATGTTATTCATAGGCATCATGAGTATTGCTGCTAACCATATTTTCCATAATTCGGCTTCTGTACTGTAAACTATTAATGATGCCAACTGAAATCATATTGCAGGAGATGGGCAACCCATTTCTCTTGAAGAGAAGACTGAGGTTAACACTAATGTTCTATACTTTTGCAACCAGAGAGCATTAAATAATTACAGTTATACACTTGTGATTCGTTCAGAACGGAATGAAGCACGTTGACGAAGACCCTGAGGACGCTCTCGCCCGTGCCAAGTAGAAATGTATGTGCCGGACAGTGGACCCTTTGCTGATGCAAGATAGCCGCTAGGACGAAGAAGAAGAAGATCCATTGTGATTCGTTAAGAATGAAATGAAGCATGTTAACGTAGACCCTGAGGACACTCTCGCCCGTGCCACGTGGAAATATGTGTGCCAAACAGCAGACCCTGCACCGATGCTGGATAGCCAAAGGACGAAGAAGAAGAAGATCCACTTGTGATTCGTTAGGGATGATATGAAGCACGTTAACGTAGACCCTGAGGATGCTCTTGCCCGTGCCACGTGGAAATGTGTGTGCTGGACAGCGGACCCTTTGCATACGCAGGATATCCTCTCAGACAAAGAAGAAGATCCACTTGTGATTCGCGGATGTTAGGAGAGCAGGACCCCCATGAATGCATCAATCCACAAATACAGTATGTTTTGAGCCCGTGATTATACAACGTGCGAAGTTTATTGCACTAAATGAGATGCAAAAAGTTGCAAAAAATGCAAGATAGAACAATGTCGCGTGTGCAAGGCTAGCTGCCGAGACAAAGATATGTTGGCGTAGGTCTGCAGTTCTTTAGGTAACTATGAGTTTTTGCAAAACTTTACTTATAATTGTGTGTATATTTGTGGTAGTAAATGATAAAAATTATTAGTATTACAGATCCAACAAAACAATAATACAAAAATGATACACACAACACAGTCCAGTTTCACAGACACATATGATGGTGTAATTAGGAAATGAAATCCCCAGTGAACCATCTCCTGAAATTTATGCAAAGTTTTGCCTTATTGTAATGCCGAAGTAAGTGAAGATTTGAAGAAATCTGAAGCGCTCCTCAGATGAACATGTTTTCCAACTCGGACAAATTTACACGAATATGAGGACAAGAACATAAATCCAGAGAGAACTGTAATCCAGTTGTGCAGTGAAGCGTAGAAACCAAAAGACACCCATCGATCTTATAGCTCCCTTTTAAAAGTTGCGTTGTTTCTCCTAGCAGCCCTGGCAGCAACCGCTGAAGCTGCCTAATGACACATACTCCAGGGGCTGCTTGGATTTGCAGTCCATTTAAGAAGCACTGCTACAGTGTCATCGGTGGTTTTCCGCAGTAGGTTGCAAAACTCCCAGAATAATTTCTATTTAATTATTGATGGCAAAATTGCCAATAGATGGATCCACAAATTGCAAACCTGCGAATCATAAAGGCCGACCTATATAAATGAAACTTTTCGGCAACAGTTAAATCTTGTACTGATGAGTTTGGTACAGCTTTGTGCTTTGATCTGAAGGGGCAATGATTGTTCGACAAGCAGTTTGTTTTTAATTTCTGTAGATTGTTATTGCCATCATCACATGTAAACGGCAATTATTTGTAAAAATGATGATGAGCACACAGAACAAATCCATTTATTCATTTTAAATTCTTGGCGTTAATCACTTTGAGCACTTTGGTGGGTTCATGCCTTCTTGAACTCTCTCTTCAAAGAACTTTTCAACTTTCCCTTACGGTACTGGTTGGCTATCGGTATTTTGCCTTGGATGGAGTTTATCACTCGCCCAAACAACCTGACCCCGAGGTAAGACAACAGACAGAAAAAGACGTGTGTCTCTCACATAACACAAAAGGCAAGCTGACTGACAGAGGAGGCAGAGTCGCTCAGGTTAGCAATATGACAAGAAGATGAGCAAAAAACAACTGTTAGCTGCCAAGGCAGGATAATCAGGGAAAGAAGGAGTGTGCAGAAGTTCAGTGTCTGCTTTAAAGGCTGTTCTGTTTTCTGTCCGTGAAGAACCCGCAAACCAGAATGTACCTACTTTATATTTGGAGCTTGCATGATCGTGTTTCAGACTCTTGTACTGCTGGAAATGTATAAATGCTTAGACATTGGCCAGAACAGCAGAGCTCACCTACAGACAGATGCATTCCCACACTCTGTCTCAAAGTTAGGCAAGCGCCGATCTCAGGATTGTATCATGCTTTGGCCAAGTAGCTCTCCTTTGAGTATTATATTCTTATGAGTGTTAAGCCTGTATTAAACAGAAGCTAGTATAATTTTCCTTTAGTGTTACTGATTCTTTATTCTGTTTAGAATCACCTCTGTACCTCTAGGAAAGGATATAAGAGATATCTTTATGTCTATTGTTTGGCTGGTAATGGCTGCAATTAGGGAATCCATTCCGGGAGCCTGGAATTTCCAGACATTTCCCATTCCCGAACTGCTGGAATTCCCGGCTGAATGGGAACAGCCAAACTCGCATATATAGCGTGTAAAAATCGATCATGAAATAACAGAGTTATAGTTAAAAATAATTAAGGTGGCGCCATTGCTGCAGCTTGCACTTCATTGGACAACAGCTCTGAACAGCAACTTGAAATTGCAATCTGTCAGTCTGTTGCATCCGCATTATCTGTGCCAAGAAACTTGCCATCACAGAATGATGACAAGAAACTGGATGTATCAGTAAAAGCTGAAACGGCGGTGTTTCAGAGCAACGGCAAGTGTGGGCATTGTTTAGAACAAGTGTATCAGTATCTGATGACAGTGCCTACTACTTCAGTGGAGGCAGAGCGTGCTTTCTCAGTGGCTGGCATACTCTACATGAAGGTATGCTCTCGCCTGGACGACTGCACGCTCGACACATTGTGCTTTCTACGCTCTTATTACCACAACTAACTAGATACATGTACTTATATGACAGCATGAACTGCTTGTAGTTAAGGTTAGTCTTTTATTGGTGTCAACATATTGCAGTAGTTTTATTAAAAATATGTTGTCGCTCGCTCTAAAACCGTTCACATGTGAGATGCCCATGCACTGTGTCATTTCCGGGAGCCCGGGATTCCCGGGAATGGATTCCTTAGCTGCAATCTCTAACAAACCTCTTCCCAGGGTGCATGTGCCCCGTGCTGGATACAACTGTATTATCTGAAGTATTATTAATAGCCAGTAACAGCGCACTGCTCGATAACATGCAATGAATACACTTGACTTGAACATTCCTAGTTTTCATATTGTTTCTCTGTACGTTTACCATTTGTTTGCTCAGAGGTTGATACGCCTGCTCCTTTCTGAGCAGCTCTTCTTTTCTCCACCCTTGCGGCCTGCTTCTTCTCTTCTTTCGTCGCCATCTTTTTGCTTTAAAACTGATTAAGTCAGTGTTTGTGTTGCAATTACTTAGTACATTTTCTTGAATTCTTCACTTAAGCTGACACCTAAGTCTTCAATCTGCCTCAAGAATGATTTAAGATATGAAGAGGTAGAGGAAGTGACGGTGAAGGTGGTAGGGATGAGAATGGAGCCCTTATGCACGCGCCACACTGCCGCCCTGCTGGCAGCTGCCAAGAGATGATTCTACAATAAAATAAGATGAAAATAAAAAGAGAAATAACCTTGGAGGTCAATCATGACCCCGAAAGCGGATAGTAGACGCCATGTAGTGTATGTGTACCAAATTTCAGGTCAGTAGGTCAAACGGTTTGCAAGCTACAGGTGATTTAAAATCCTGGACAGACAGACAAACTGCCACGGTAGCATATTATATATAAAGATAATAGAAATAATAATAATAAATATGTTTGTCAGCTTTTTCAGAAGCATCCTACTTAGATGTCTTACATAATTGAGCATTAATAACCCTGTGCAAATGGTTCTGTGCAACACGCAAATCAGTACACTTGGAACATCTCCTGCTAAAAAAAATACCGTGTCAGACATAGAAGGCAAATACTTTCACAATTGTTCACTTTTTGAGAAGCATCTTACTAGATGTCTTAATCAGTATGTTACTACATAATTGAGCATTAATAACCCTGTGCAACATGCAATTCGGTGCACTTGGAACATCCATCCATCTTTCCATCCATTACTCAACCCGCTAATTCCTAACTACAGGGTCACAGGGGACTGCTGGAGCCAATCCTAGCTAACACAGGGCGCAAGGCAGGAAACAAACCCCGGGCAGGGTGCCAACCCACCGCAGCACTTGGAACATCTCCTGCTAAAAAGAATACCATGTCAGACATAGGAGGCAAATAGAAGAAATTACAGAAAACTTTCACACCACACAGCACTTCACAGTAGGGATGGGCGGATTGATATTGAAGTATTGATGCTTCCGATCCTGACCCTTTTTAATTTAAACATCAATGTTCACATTAAAAGTATCGTTATTACACATTTTCATTATTATGCAAGTTTATTAGAAAGTATTTTTTTAAAAGCATATAATGCTGAGGGCATCATTATTCAATTAAACATGTCATGTTGTGTAAAACTGGAGCTACTTTTCCTTCCGTGCTTTTCATCGCCCTGCATGCCCAAGCGGTGGTGCGGAGTATGTGAGGCAATGACAGAAAGGAAGCGAATCATTGTTTGGAGTTATTTTACTCCACTGAGTGAACAATAATGAAGCAAAATGTGATACGTGTCGGAGGACCGTAAGTTATTGTGAGAACACCAAAAACGTAGTAAAACACATAAAAGTCGGTGGCGTTGCTGAACACGAGGAGTTACAACAGAGGTGATCAGAAGAGAGTTGCATTGACACTCGGGCTGAAACGCCTGACATTAGGTAGATAGGTAGGTAGGTAGGTGGGTGGGATGATGCATGCACTGATCACGCGTCGCCACACCCACCACATGCTGAACCACCTGGATCGGGACCCGAGTGCAGTGGGTGACACCTCAGCACCACACCGCTGTAGCCTAATCTTAAAGAACCCTTCCAGAAAGGCAGGCAGTACCCAGGTAACGTTAGAATTGTAATCTGATGTAAGGTTGTTGTAATTGGTTGAATGGAAAATAATAAACGTCTGTTTTTAGTGAGGAGTATATTATATTTATAGCTTGATGAATGGACATACTTAGAACACATTTTCAAACTTTCTATATTACCGTATTTACGCGTGTACCACGCGCACATTTTTCCCCGAAAATTAGCATTAGAAAATCAGGTGTGCGTCATACACGAGGCAAAGCAAAGACGACGCCTTATGGGAAAGCGACTACGACGACGTCCGTAGCAGTGGCGAATCTGAATCCAGCAGCGAATCGGAAGATGATGATTAAACCGGAATAGTCTGGTGAGCACAATAATTTTCCACTTGCCGTTATAGTCCTTTACCGATTTATCTCTATACGGTTCTTTCTTTTCTCGTTTCACAGGGCAATTGGTCATTCCCACCTTTTGCAGCATGGTGCGACAAACACTGAACGTTCTGCAGTAGGGGTACTGCTTATATGTGCAGAAAGAATTAAATGAGACATAATTATTCTCCATTACAGTTATTCATGTCGGTGTCTTACTCCAACCTCCCCTGCTTCCTATACAATCACAACGTGCGTCGTGCATGGGGCAAAACGGGTTTTCGCGATTTTCTTTGTAAAAATTAGGGTGCGCGTCTTACACAAGGGCATGTGGTACACGAGTAAAAACGGTATGTCCATTTTGTAAAAAAAAATAAATAATTATTACTCGCTATTAGCTTTGCTTTACTCAGACCATAAAAACAGTTCTAAAAGTGGTAGTTCCAATCATTACCCGGGCACCATTATAGCCGTGTCTTCTCTCACCTGTTGATGTGCCTAGTAATAATGGCATCTTGTTAAAAAAAAAAAAAGACATTTTTCGCCAGTCCAAGTGTTGAATGCTGTTGGCAGTGATACGAGCAGTGATGTTGAGGAGCCTCCCTTCAGCCGGGATGACGAAGTGAATCTGTCTTCAGTCAATGAAATTGAAACGTACAGTAAAACCGAAAGGGAATCTGATAAATCCGAAAGTGACATTGCTTGGTAATCACATTATCATTGTACTTTTTACACTTTTGTGTACTTTTAGTGTTTTGCATGTTTTATAGTAACAAATGCCATTTGAGAAAAAATGTAACGCCAGTGCTTGCTGTTGTTCCACAGATCGTTTGCAAGAACTGAATATGTTCAATAATTTCTGTTAATAAGCAAAGAAGTCACTGTATGTAATAGTCTACTCATGCAAAGTCCTTAAAACTTTTTGATGTCCACAAATACTGTTTTTTAGAAAAGATTAACCATTCTTGCAAGACAACTCTCTGGCTGCATCAGTATTGGGATCGGTATCGGCAATACTGGCCTCAATTTCACCTGGTATCGAATCAAAAAGAAAATCCACAGTGCCGCCCATCACTGTTTCATAGGTGCCATTCAGGAGAACTTGCACACGGCTCCTTTCCAGCAACGTGAGGACAGCTCGATGTTCATCCGGCTGTCTGTACCGACTTGTGAACATGGAAAGAGCCCAGAATCATTATATTTGTACCTTTTTAATGTTAAAACCAGGATTTTGATGAGCTGTAGTCATCTAAATTAATTTTAAAAATAATTGATCTAATAAGTTTTCACCTACTTTACTATGACACACCTAAATCATCACTGGGGTAGCAAATTAGTAAGTCCCTTCATTGTTTCAATTGACACCACCTGTCCAGGGTTTTGGTTTACTGTACACCTGAATGTGGAAGGTCCAACTTGTGGTGAGTCGGTATGGTAGACTAACCTACAGTGCCCTCTGTATTGTTTTGGACAAAGACTCATTTCTCCTTGATTCATCCCCTCTGCTCCGCAGTTTAAAATTACAGATTAATCAATTCAGACCTTCTGATTAAAGTGCATATTGAATGCTTTCATTTAAAGTGACTTGCATACAATTTTGGTCAACCAGCACTTTTTTCTGTGTGAAATTCACCACCCCACCCCCACCCCCCATTTCAGAGCCTCATATGGTTTGGGACAATTGGCATCCCCAGTGCAGGATTTACGTATAAGCTACACAAGCTATAGCTTAGGGCCCCTGCCTTCTTGGGGGCCCCCAAAACAAATTGTCCGAGTGAGCAATTGTCATATATACTTAAATATACTACAGCATTATTTGTCCCAGGTGTTTGTCATTCCTTGTATATGTTTCATGGCTTCATACAATACCTCGGCTTGAAATCTTAACAAACGACACAACTAAAATGAAGCAGAAAAATGTCACTTGAGCAATAAGGGTTTCATCATGTCACAAACACGACCAAGAGCCATAGCAAGGTTTGGGGCAGTCACCCGTATATTGTTTCCTGGGTGAAAAATTGATAGCACTGAGGTGCACGATTCAGATTCCAAAATAGAACTGAAGGGATAGGGGAAAGGTGGTGGCTTTTAAAGGCCAATATAGGAAATGATATCGGGTTGTCAGAACCGGAAAGGTTTTTCATCCATAGGCTCGGACCCAGAAATGACATCAGAGAGACCAGACCCAGAAAGGTCTTCAGCCATAGGCTCGGACTCGGAACTGATGTCAAAGGGGTCGGAAGCAGACTTGACATCATCAGGACCAGGCAGGATTTTCCGTGAACGGTTTGTAGAAAAGTGAGAAAAAGAGTCCGTGCACTCTGCTACATCCGGGTCATTCAAGCCCTTTAGCTGCCTCCCATGCGCACGTGTGTGACAATCAGTAGAAATCAACTTCTCCTTAAGCAGTTGGGTTGGAGCAAAAACCTACAGCCCTGCGTGACCGAAGTGGCTCATCACTGCCCTAAAGCATTAAGACTTACTATTTTCATTACTGTATTTTTCTTTGTCCTTTAATCAATAAGGTAACACTTTTTAATATTAATTTGGTTTAGATTTTTACATTTTTTTTTTGTTCTCAGAGGTTCTATAGGACTAGGGTTAATCAGGGTTAGGGAAAATGAACTACAGTGGAACCTCGGTTTGCGAGCATAATTCGTTCCGGTAATGTGCTCATAGTCCAAAGCACTCGTATATCAAAGTAAATTTCCCCATAAGAAATAATGAAAACTCAGATGATTTGTTCCACAACCCAAAACTATTCATATAAAAATGATTAATACAAAATATAAAGTAACAATACATAAAACAAATTAACCTGCACTTTACCATTGAAAAGAATCATGGCTGGTGTGAGTGAGTTTCTAAACTCTTGTGGGATTCCACCCAACGGGACGACACGCAGAAGAGCGTCCCAAAGCAATCGCAGTCTCCCAGCGCTGTAGCAGTTCACCGTAAAAGCGAATCTGAAAAGATCACAGACATGCTATAAGCGCCTGCTGTCGATGGGTGATACAAGGAACAAGGAACATTATAAATGCGCAGGGCACAGTTCTACTTGGCCACGATCCTGCCTGACTAACTGCTGTGTCTGTGTATAGGAGAGCGGCAGATCCCGCGACAATAAATAACCGCGCTGTTGCTGTTTCAAGCTGAATAAAGCTGGTGTTGCTAAAGTACTGAGACTCGGCTTCGTGTTTTGGGGTGCAAGACGGGGACTCGCACGTCACAGCACACACACACACACACACACAATCACAATGCTGTAGTAAACGGTATATGCTCGTACGGATGTTGACTATATGAGTGAGGCACGCCGACTCAGACGGAGAATAGGAGACGATTACCCACAATCCCGCAGCGAGAGAGAGAGAGAGAAGAACCATCAGCTCAGTTGTGATCACATGACACTCAGCAGACATACTACTCGTATTGCAAGAGCTCGCTCTTTATCAAGTCAGAATTTATTAAAAATTTTAGCTCGCCTTGCAAAACACTCGTAAACCAAGTTACTCGCAAACCGAGGTTCCCACTGTACAGGATAACAGAGGTTTCAGATGTCCAACAGGTATCTGGCTTTGTGAAAGCGCCATTACCAGAGGCAGGGCCCAGAGTCAGTGAATGTCAGAGGAGGACCTCCCTGGTTTCCATTTGACCTGGAAGTGCTTCCAAGAGGACACACTATGGCACTATGTTAAAAGGAGCCCTCTGCCTCACCTGGAGGAGTGGGAGTCGGGAGGCAGTGGGCGACACTCAGAAGGAGGAGTGGAAGGAGAGAAAGAAGAGACACTTATTTGTATTTGTGCTTTGGTTGCTTATGCAAGTTTGCCAATTCGTACTTGTATAATAAAATCCTTTATTTGAACTGTGTTGGGTGATATTGTATCTGAGGTTTGGAGCTCAGTGGCTCCTCCTTGTGGTCACACTTCACCAAGCCGTCACACCCACATGAGAAAACCAGTGAGCACCTGGGACTTGAACCCCAGCGCCCTGGTTGTGAGTCAGCCGTGGTACCACTGTCCTGGACAATTCATTACCTGCGTTTGTTTTTTGTTTCCTAATATAGTTTGAGCCTAGGAGCATAAGATTAAGTTTTACTCAAATTATATTTACATTTTAATATTTTAACTTTCTTTGCTTCCTTTCAGCAACTAGAACTGGTAGAACCCAGCGGATGGATTCATATACCCCTTCTGGATATGCTCAACAACCCCATTCGAACCTTCATGATCCAGATTGCCGTCCTGGCAAACCATCAAAATGGAAGAGACACACACATGAGACAAATTAAAGTCTACACACCAGTTGAAGAGAGCTCAATCGGCAAATACCCGAGGTGCACCACTGTGGATTTCATGATGTACCGTACGATCAGATGATAATCCCATTTGCTCATCTTTGTGTTTTGTCTTGAAGCTGCTGGATTGGGTGCAGTTTTATAGCAGAACGGAAAGCAATTGTCCTCCTTACTGGTTGGACGTATAAAAGTTGTTAAGAGAGAAATGTCAGCAGACTGAAGTTTACACAGCCCTGTTCAAAATTCTTTTTGGTTCAAGCATTTTATATTGGATCTCTTCTGTAAAAACCCACTGCTTTGCTCCAGGTGTACGTGTTTTGTTTTTTATTTTTTTTTATGACTATTATTATTATTATTATTATTTTTTTTTTACAGTTTGTCATTCTTTGTAAAATACACCCTAACACTTATCTGAAGCTCGTTGGAATTCATCAGCTCATTTTTATTTTTAAATTAAAAGGTTACATGCTAAAGCACTTTTTTTTGTTTTAAAGACCTTCTGACTGTTACATGTGGAAAAGTTATTGGATGTGCCAGTGAAAAATATGTGAAGTTTTCCTATTATTGATTGCAGTTGTTTTAATAATGCACAGCTCAGTTCTTACTTTGTAGCCACAGGTTTCAAAACTTTTAACAGCTGATTTATACTTCTGTCTCTTGCCTACGGCGTTGCCCTCTAGCCTACGGTAAAGTCTGACACGCACCTCCTCAGAAATGTGACTACACGCCACATCGATGTGGACCCTACACAGACCCCTACCACTCTGATAGCCCAGTTTGGTAACGTATTTCCTTTAATGCGTTTCTGTTCACCTTTAGCTATTCAGAAGTAAAGAAGAACATCAAGAAAAGACTTGTCGAAGAAGTTAGAAATTATACAGTGCCGTCCATAATGTTTGTGAGAAAGACACATTTTTACTTGATTTACTCTGCACAGACCTCTACAACTTTGATTGGCTAGTTTGGTAATGTATTCCCGTTAACGCATTTCCATTTGCCTTCCATGTTTCAGAAGCAGAAGAAGAAGTTAGGAAACATACATATCATCACAATCCATAGATTCTTCATCACTACACTACAAAGGCAACTGATGTCAGCCAATTCACAGGGTAAAATATCAACTAACATCGGTTTGAAAGTCAGAGAGTTTATCAAAAAGCTGAAAAATGTGAGGGACAAATACATTCGTCCACAGAGGTAGATGTGTAGCAAGATGAGCGATGATCCTGGAGAGCAAAAACTCTCTGCATTTTAGCAGATCCTTGTATTTTATTACAAAATAAAATGTCTAAAGATTGATTTATACTTCTGCATGTAGCCTACGGTGTAGGCCACTAGCATATGGCAAAGTCTGACACACACCTCCTTACAAATGTGACTACGCATTGTTTTGACGTGAACCCTGTACACACCCCTACGACTCTGATTGCCAAGTTTGGTAACGTATTTCCTTTAACACGTTTCAGTTCGTCTTCAACTATTCAGAAGTAAACAAGGAGCACATCGAGAAAAGACTTTAGAAGCATTCAGTTAGGAAGTTAGAAGTTAGGAAGCTTACATATCATCACAATCCATAGATTCTTCATCCCTACACTACAAAGGCAATTGATGGCAGCCAATTCACAGGGTAAAATATCAACTAACATTGGTTTGAAAGTCAGAGAGTTTATCAAAAAGCTGAAAAATGTGAGGGACAAATACATTCGTCCACAGAGGTAGATGTATAGCAAGATGAGTGATGATCCTGGAGAGCAAAAACTCTGCATGTTAGCAGATCCTTGTATTTTATTACAAAATAAAATGTCTAAAGATTGATTTATACTTCTGCATGTAGCCTACGGTGTAGACCTCTAGCGTATGGTAAAGTCTGACACACACCTCCTTACAAATGTCACTACGCATTGTTTTGACGTGAACCCTGTACACACCCCTACGAATCTGATTGGCCAGTTTGGTAACTTATTTCCTTTAACGCATTTTCATTCGTCTTCCACTATTCATAAGTAAACATGGAGCAGATCGAGAAAAGACTTGTCGAATAAGTTAGAAAAATCTACATTTCATCACAATACATAGATACTTCATCACACCTTTACAAAGGTAATGTCGGCCAGTTTGTGGCACAAAATATTGACTAACATCGGTTTGAAAGCTAGCAAATGTATGAAAAATATTAGGGTTAAACATGTTCGTCCACGGAGGAAAATGTATAGCAAGAGCAGCTGTGATCCTGAAGGGCAAAAGCTGACTGAATTTTAATGGATCATTGTATTTCATTCCAAAAGAAAATGTCCAAAGGATGGTTTATACTTCTGCGTTGAGCGTACGCCACAGTCCAAATCACCTACGACATACCCACGGCACAGCCTGACACCCACCTTCTCAAAAATGCAATTACGCTTCGTGTTGACCTGAACCCTATGCAGACACCTACAGTATGACTCTGATTGGCTGGTTTAATAACCGTTCATCTTCTGCTCTTCAGAAGTCAACAAGGAATAGATTGAGAAAAGGCTTGTCGAAGAAATTCAAAAAAATATTCAGTGCCCTCCATAATATTTGGGACAAAGACGCATTTTTACTTGATTTACTCTGCACAGACTCCTGCCACTGTGATTGGCTAGTTTAGTAATGTATTTCCTTTAACGCCTTTCTGTTTGTCTTCCACTATTCAGGCATAAACAAGGAACAAATCGAGAAAAGACTTGTTGAAGAATTAAAAAAAAAAATATTCAGTACCCTTCATAAAGTTAGGACCGAAGACACATTTTTTTGTGATTTACTCTGCACAGACTCCTGTAACTCTGATCGAGTTTTTTGGTAATGTATTTAATGCATTTCCTGCTCGTCTTCCACTATTCAGATGTAAACAAGGAGCGGATCGAGAAAAGCCTTATCAAAGAAGTTAGGAAGCATACATATCATCACAATCACAACACTACAAAGGCAACAGATGGCAGCCAATTTGTGGAGTAAAATATCGACTAACATCGGTTTGAAAGAATTTATGTAAAAGTGGAAATATATGAGGGATAAATATGTTCGTCTATTGGAGAAAATGTGTAGCAAGAGGAGCAGTGATCCTGGAGGACAGAAGCTTGCCTGCATTTTTATGAATCATTCATTTTTCCCGCATGCTACGAAACCGGCAACTGGCGTTCAGACATGTGCCTGCAGGAGTATAAGCTGCTGTCGACAGTGTAGCCGGCAATGTAAGCTATGAGCATAACTACAGCGTAGGTTCAACACAGAAGTATAAAACTACCTTAAACTGGAATCTTGCTTTGAAACCTAACACTCGTTATTTTTACATGTATTACAAATGTGCCTTTCTCACCCACTTCTCTTACAGTTTCCTTCAGCTCTCTTCTAGCATTTTGCCTATGAAAGTCCATCCAAGTGACATCTGATATTCAGGTAATACTGTGTGAATTGGATTAAATGGATGATCCAAATTTGTGGATATGCTTGCCTGTAAAGTGAAAGTGGACGATTGTATACTACCTTAGCATTTAACAAGTTAGAAAATGTAAGTGTGGCGTAGCATTCAGGTGCGTTCGAGGGTTGTGCAGACACTGTAGGTTCATGAATACTAGTCAGATTACCTGGCAAACCTAGTACATGCTGCTTGAATTGCATTGGGCCATCTGACTTGTGACAGTTTTCTGACAAGAAGCATGCTGCAGTTAAATTGAGGTTTGGTTAGGGTTAAGTCGGGGTGCTTGTTATCGCACAACTGCTACATGTCTGAGATTAGAACCCTTTGCAGTGCCTGTTAAATATCATAGATAAGTGTGGTAGGTAAGAAAATATCATGTTTGCCACTGATCAGAGCTGTTTGAAGAAGTAGCTGTGAGAATGCATGTGACTTTAGACTCGTAAAACAAGGGTCAAATATTCAATTCAGAATATTAGTTGGCACTGCTTTGGGCTTTCCGTGTCAAAGTGTCTAAACTGATACAGCCGGGGCAGCTCACTGTATCTCATTCACTTTGTGATGGTCTTCTCTGATACACCGTGTAGATCTGCAGTCTGCTGTATTTGTAAACCGCATACTGTATGTCAATGCATTGGCAATCCAGGGCAGGTAACTTCGTCACCTGACCTGCCGTGTAGCCCAGTTCATTGCACCAACTCTTCGAAGTTTTCAAAAATATTTTTAACCAATATCGTAGTCTTAAAGGGCTGCCTACTTTGTAATTTTTTTGTAATAAATCTTCAGTTTTCTCGCTGAAATACGTGATAACTTTGGCAGAATCCATTTCCTCGGCAGTAGTAAGCATTTTTCTAATTCTCGTGCTGTCTCGATTAATGCCATCTTACCACACCGACATGTTGAATTAGGCATGAGTAATCTACAGAAGATGATTCACCAATCAAAACTCAGTATGTGCTAGAGCCCACCCGCTCAACTTTGATGAGTGAATGTGACAGTTTTATTTCAAGCCGTATAATTCATGATGCATTTGGAGGAATATTATGGACAAAGTTAAATAAGTAAATAAGCAACAAAAAACAGATCTTGTGACACGTTTCTTTATTTTTGCTTACATTTCATGCAGGTTTTATTTATTTGCACATTTATTTATTTATGTTCAAAATATTCCTCCATAGAATGGCGTCTGCATGTTTGTTAAATTTCTTATTTTCTTGTTTGCATACATGGAGTAGGACTAAACAGGAATTGGGTAAATGTTTAAAGATGATCATCATACTTTGATTTCATTGAATTCTGTGATTATATTATGCTAGTTATTTTATTTCAGGAATCAAAATTTAATTTCTAAGTTTATGGAACTGCATGGCCACATTATGATTATGCTGTCACCGTCGCTGTAAGCTGCCCAAACCACACCTTGAATTCTCACTTTCAGTTTAATCAGTTCGGTTCAGAATCACAGAAGTCTATCTAGGAAAGAATAATTCATGGACAGGGATGAACAGGTAAACACACTCATGCAGTACACATACAGTGCATCCAGAAAGTATTCACAGCGCATCACTTTTTCCACATTTTGTTATGTTACAGCCTTATTCCAAAATGGATTAAATTCATTTTTTTCTTCAGAATTCTGCATACAGCACCCCATAATGACAACGTGAAAAAAGTTTACTTGAGGTTTTTGCAAATTTATTAAAAATCAAAAAACTGAGAAATCCTATGTCCATAAGTATTCACAGCCTTTGCTCAATACTTTGTCGATGCACCTTTGGCAGCAATTCCAGCCTCAAGTCTTTTTGAATATGATGCCACAAGCTTGGCACACCTATCCTTGGACAGTTTTGCCCATTCCTCTTTGCAGCACGTCTCAAGCTCCATCAGGTTGGATGGGAAGCGTCGGTGCACAGCCATTTTAAGATCTCTCCAGAGATGTTCAATCGGATTCAAGTCTGGGCTCTGGCTGGGCCACTCAAGGACATTCATAGAGTTGTCCTGAAGCCACTCCTTTGATATCTTGGCTGTGTGCTTAGGGTCGTTGTCCTGATGAAAGATGAACCGTCGCCCCAGTCTGAGGTCAAGAGCGCTCTGGAGCAGGTTTTCATCCAGGATATCTCTGTGCATTGCTGCAGTCATCTTTCCCTTTATCCTGACTAGTCTCCCAGTCCCCACAGCATGATGCTGCCACCACCATGCTTCACTGTAGGGATGGTATTGGCCTGGTGATGAGCGGTGCCTGGTTTCCTCCAAACGTGACACCTGACATTCACACCAAAGAGTTCAATCTTTGTCTCATCAGACCAGAGAATTTTCTTTCTCATGGTCTGAGAGTCCTTCAGGTGCCTTTTGGCAAACTCCAGGTGGGCTGCCATGTGCCTTTTACTAAGGAGTGGGTTCCGTCTGGCCACTCTACCATACAGGCCTGATTGGTGGATTGCTGCAGAGATGGTTGTCCTTCTGGAATGTTCTCCTCTCTCCACAGAGGGCCTCTGGAGCTCTGACAGACTGACCATTGGGTTCTTGGTCACCTCCCTGACTAAGGCCCTTCTCCCCCGATTGCTCAGTTTAGATGGCCGGCCAGCTCTAGGAAGAGTCCTGGTGGTTTTGAACTTCTTCCACTTACGGATGATGGAGGCCACTGTGCTCATTGGGACCTTCAAAGCAGCAGAAATTTTTCTGTAACCTTCCCCAGATTTGTGCCTTGAGACAATCCTGTCTTGGAGGTCCACAGACAATTCCTTTGACTTCATGCTTGGTTTGTGCTCTGACGTGAACTGTCAACTGTGGGACCTTCTATAGACAGGTGTGTGCCTTTCCAAATCATGTCCAGTCAACTGAATTTACCACAGGTGGACTCCAATGAAGCTGCAGAAACATCTCAAGGATGATCAAGGGAAACAGGATGCACCTGAGCTCAATGGCAAAGGCTGTGAATACTTATGTACATGTGCTTTCTCAATTTTTTTTATTTTTAATAAATTTGCACAAACCTCAAGTAAACTTTTTTCACGTTGTCATTATGGGGTGTTGTGTGCAGAATTCTGAGGAAAAAAATGAATTTAATCCATTTTGGAATAAGGCTGTAACATAACAAAATGTGGAAAAAGTGATGCGCTGTGAATACTTTCTGGATGCACTGTATATCAGGGTCACAAAGGGCAGATGGGTGTGCCAGCTGGATGGGAAGATGATTTCGTGCCAGGCTGGAGGTATATAAAGGATGGACCAGCAGAAGCCAGAGTCCAGGAGTAGTTCCATCCACCATATGACAGGCGGCAGTGGTCCTCCCAAGGTGTCCTAGTTTGGAAACCCACAGAAGTATAAAACTACCTGTTAGGCTGGTGTGTTACACTGAAAGTTGTCCTTTACACTTAACCTTATTTTTTAAAATCTTTTTATTATTTTCAGGGGTGGCTCAGTGGTGCAGCGTTTAGTACAGAGATGGCTCTTGGCCTGAGAAGTCCTGGGTTTGATTCATTGCTAGGTGCCCTTTGTGTGGAATACACATTTGTAAACAGGCTTGGTGGACTGAAAGAACTCCGCTCAGTCGTAAAACTTCTTATGATGTTAGTTACAGGAGGTAAAAATAAATAAATAAATGAAAGCCAGCCATAATCAACTTACCATTATAATTATAACAAAAACTTTGCACTTTATTAATAATAGAGCAAGTGTTGACCTGAAGAGTAAGTAGATGTATGGCTTAGAAAAGACTGTGTATTTTTGATACAGAAGTCCCCTGTTGAACATGCGCATCTGGGGACCACCTTCCTGGCTCTGGTAAGATAAGCACTTCCACTCCGGCAGCACCTGGGAAAGGATACCAAAAAAGAATGCCTAACCCCGCCTCCATGGCCAGAGATGGCTCCGCCCCTTCAGTCCCAGCCCTATAAGGCCGGCACACTCCAGGAAGGTGGCGTCAAATATTTGAATGACTCACGCCAAAGACTGCGTTCCGTCCCAGTACACAGAGAGAGAAAATGTCGTGTTTCGACTCGTTTTGACGACCGTCTTTTGATTTGTTTTCAATTTTTAAAAAGGGGTTTGCCCACCTGGCACCCCAACCTTTCCTGGTTGTGTCCCACAGTCTGCTCCCCTCAGGCCACACTTACACATCCCTTATGAATCTCACAATTAGCAACATATGTAGGAAAAATCAAAGAATGACATACTGTCGGGCATTTCATATTAAAAGATGTTTTTGATAGGTGGTGCCATTGGGCAGATCATTTGACCCGTTCAATCCAAACCTGCGCACACAGTGTCCGTTCTTTTCATGAGGAGTTAACTTAGCAGCCTCAATTCTTCCCTCCAGCTGGCTGATTCGTATTTGTGACAATAAATTCCCGGAATTTACAGCAAATATAATCGAATCCAGAAGAATACATGGAGAAGTCTCATGTCGATGAGGGAAGATAAGCATCCAGGCTAATGGGGTAGGACTGTTAACACATCTTCTCCTTATTAACTTGAGACAGATGCAGAAATATGCTCTTTATTATCCTCAATTTTATACTTTTGAGATGCCAGGCCACCTTATATTTACAAGCGGTGTCTGGCTGTTCGTTGGTAGCTGGCATGGACTTGCACTTTGTGTTTTGCTCTGCGGAGAGCATACAGAGATCTCTTCAGTCCGCCCTAATTTGCACCAAATGTTTGAGGGAAAAATGGTGGATTTTTGGAATGCATGCACTTGCAAGTTGTAGTCAACAAAAAGAAAAAAGGGGAATACGCATTTATTTGGAACAGATAATGAGCAGGAAAGCTCCTTGCTTTGTTGTAAAACTCTGAAATTTCCATGAAGTGTGCAGACCAAACACAATGCTTTCTACATTAGGTGTCTGGGAATTGTAAAAATAAATAAAGGTTTCTTAATGCTGCTGCTTGAAACAATTTAATATTCTTATACAGTGCTATGTAAAAGTTTGGGCCCGCCTGATAAAAATCGACGTATCAATTTAGAACTTGCTAAGCTTTTGAGGCAGCAACTTCATTGTAATATATTGTTATGGTGCACAAAATCTATACATTTGGGTTTGTATTGCCATTATATTTTGTTCAAGACAAAAGTCCTCACAGGTGGCGCAGTGGTAGTGCTGCTGCTTTGCAGTAAGGAGACTGTGGAAGATTGTGGGTTCGCTTTCCGGTTCCTCCCTGTGTGGATAGCGCTTTGAGTACTGAGAAAAGCGCTATATAAATGTAATGAATTATTATTATTATTATTAAGACAAGACAACAGATGAACTAATTCAGGACAAATCACAGCATGTCTTCTTCCCAGTTATACAGTGGTGTGAAAAACTATTTGCCCCCTTCCTGATTTCTTATTCTTTTGCATGTTTGTCACACAAAATATTTCTGATCATCAAACACATTTAACCATTAGTCAAATATAACACAAGTAAACACCAAATGCAGTTTGTAAATGGTGGTTTTTATTATTTAGGGAGAAAAAAAAATCCAAACCTACATGGCCCTATGTGAAAAAGTAATTGCCCCCTGAACCTAATAACTGGTTGGGCCACCCTTAGCAGCAATAACTGCAATCAAGCGTTTGTGATAACTTGCAATGAGTCTTTTACAGCGCTCTGGAGGAATTTTGGCCCACTTATCTTTGCAAAATTGTTGTAATTCAGCTTTATTTGAGGGTTTTCTAGCATGAACCGCCTTTTTAAGGTCATGCCATAGCATCTCAATTGGATTCAGGTCAGGACTTTGACTAGGCCACTCCAAAGTCTTCATTTTGTTTTTCTTCAGCCATTCAGGGGTGGATTTGCTGGTGTGTTTTGGGTCATTGTCCTGTTGCAGCACCCAAGATCGCTTCAGCTTGAGTTGACGAACAGATGGCCGGACATTCTCCTTCAGGATTTTTTGGTAGACAGTAGAATTCATGGTTCCATCTATCACAGCAAGCCTTCCAGGTCCTGAAGCAGCAAAACAACCCCAGACCATCACACTACCACCACCATATTTTACTGTTGGTATGATGTTCTTTTTCTGAAATGCTGTGTTCCTTTTACGCCAGATGTAACGGGACATTTGCCTTCCAAAAAGTTCAACTTTTGTCTCATCAGTCCACAAGGTATTTTCCCAAAAGTCTTGGCAATCATTGAGATGTTTCTTAGCAAAATTGAGACGAGCCCTAATGTTCTTTTTGCTTAACAGTGGTTTGCGTCTTGGAAATCTGCCATGCAGGCTGTTTTTGCCCAGTCTCTTTCTTATGGTGGAGTCGTGAACACTGACCTTAATTGAGGCAAGTGAGGCCTGCAGTTCTTTAGACGTTGTCCTGGGGTCTTTTGTGACCTCTCGGATGAGTCGTCTCTGCGCTCTTGGGGTAATTTTGGTCGGCCGGCCACTCCTGGGAAGGTTCACCACTGTTCCATGTTTTTGCCATTTGTGGATAATGGCTCTCACTGTGGTTCGCTGGAGTCCCAAAGCTTTAGAAATGGCTTTATAACCTTTACCAGACTGATAGATCTCAATTACTTCTGTTCTCATTTGTTCCTGAATTTCTTTGGATCTTGGCATGATGTCTAGCTTTTGAGGTGCTTTTGGTCTTCTCTGTGTCAGGCAGCTCCTATTTAAGTGATTTCTTGATTGAAACAGGTGTGGCAGTAATCAGGCCTGGGGGTGGCTACGGAAATTGAACTCAGGTGTGATACACCACAGTTAGGTTATTTTTTAACAAGGGGGCAATTACTTTTTCACACAGGGCCATGTAGGTTTGGATTTTTTTTCTCCCTAAATAATAAACACCATCATTTAAAAACTGCATTTTGTGTTTACTTGTGTTATATTTGACTAATGGTTAAATGTGTTTGATGATCAGAAACATGACAAACATGCAAAAGAATAAGAAATCAGGAAGGGGGCAAATAGTTTTTCACACCAATCAGCTGCTCCAACAAAGAAAGGAAGACATGCTGGTGGCTCAATTACTTTATAACCTGAGAAAAGACGGACAGCTAATTATTTTATACCTTAGGAAAGGAAGACATAGCAACACCTCAGAGAACATAAGTTTTATTGTTTGGGAAAACGGACAGTGAATTCATTCATCAAATTGACAGCCAGCCAATCAGGATACCTAACAATCACATCTTGTAAAACCCCTCAGTAGAATTTTAGAATAAATACGCCTCGTCTGAGGAGCGATATAGTAAGGAAGGAAGAAGAAGGGACGTCAACGTAAAGCTGTTTCCTTCTGGTCGTCAGAAAAGCATCATGAGCAACTACAAGCCTGCGACATTCATCCTTTTCATAAGCTTTTTCTAAAGACTATATACACTGCCTGGCCAAAAAAAAAAGTCGCCACCAAAAAAAAAAGGTCACACACTGTAATATTTCGTTGGTCCGCCTTTAGCTTTGATTACGGCACGCATTCGCTGTGGCATTGTTTCGATAAGCTTCTGAAAAGTCACAAGATTTAGTTCCATCCAGTGTTGCATTAATTTTTCACCAAGATCTTGAATGATAGGTGCATCACTTCATCTGCCTCTCTTCTTACCCTGATGCGCCCATCACTCTGGAACAGGGTAAATCTGGACTCATCAGACCACATGACGTTCTTCCATTGCTCCAGAGTCCAATCTTTATGCTCCCTAGCAAATTGAAGCCTTTTTTTCCGGTTTGCCTCACTGATTAGTGGTTTTCTTACGGCTACACAGCTGTTCAGTCCCAATCCCTTGAGTTCCCTTTGCATTGTGCGTGTGGAAATGCTCTTACTTTCACTATTAAACGTAGACCTGAGTTCTACTGTTGTTTTTCTTCGATTTGATTTCACCAAACGTTTAAGTGATCGCCGATCACGATCATTCAGGATTTTCTTCCTCGAAGACGATGGGTCCCCACTATCCTTCCAGTTTTTAATAATGCGTTGGACAGTTCTTAACCCAATTTTAGTAGTTTCTGCAATCTCCTTAGATGTTTTCTCTGCTTGATGCATGCCAATGATTTGACACTTCTCAAACAGACTAACATCTTTTCCACGACCACGAGATGTGTCTCACGACATGGTTGTTTAAGAAATAAGAAGCAACTCATTGCACCAGTTGGGGTTAAATAACTTGTTGCCAGCTGAAAGATAATCGCCCATGCAGTAATTATCCAATAGGAGGCTCGTACCTATTTGCTTAGTTAAATCCAGGTGGCGACTTTTTTTTTGGCCAGGCCGTGTATATCCAGACTTTTCTATCATTATTCTTTGTTCCATTGGCATTATTATTATTCCTGTAATAAATGCCATGATGTTTTTAACTTTCTATGCTTTGTCTTAATGTCTATAGAGTGATTGAAATAATGTTAGATTTCTTTGAGCACCTAGTGCAGCCGGAGGTTTGCCATACGCTCTGTGCAGCGAGGTTTATTAAGACTGAGGGTGAGAGCTCGACTCAATAGTAGGGAACAGGACATAAAGCAGGGGTCCTGGAGGGCCACAGTGGCTGCAGGTTTTTGCTTAATAAGAAGCACTTATTGCTCAAGTAACACTTCTGCATCATTTTAGTTGTCTTGCTCGTTAAGATTTTGAACCGCTATTGCTTATTTTAGTCTTAAACAGCTGTATTCTTGGTGTTTTAATTGCTCCTAATTAGCAATAACATGCAAATAACTAAAGAGACCGGCATTTCTCCTATTAGCTTGTTACCATTTACACCTCTGTGTGTATTTATCATACACTGTTGGGTTTAATTAAATACTTGGAAGGAAAGTGAAGAGAAAAAAGTATAGGACTGAGAATTACTCATCCATTTTAGCCTTCAAATCATTTGGATCACGGGTGTCGAACTCTGTTCCTGGAGGGCCGCAGTGGCTGCAGGTTTTCATTCTATCCTTCTTCATTTGTGACATGTTTTTGCTGCTAATTAATTTCTTTTGCCTTAGTGTTAATTAACTTGACTCGGACCCCTTAGTTGTCTCTTTTTCCTTAATTAGCAGCCAAACAATAATGAGACACAAAACAAGCCACCACATGACCAGCTCACCTATGCTCAGCACATAATATCTGAAAATAACGAAAGGTGAAGCTCTCAGTAAGGTTGATCTCAGGTCACCAAAACATTTTGATGATGTTCTTAGAAAAAAACAGAAAATCAACAGTTTTAGAAATGTCTGCCATGGCAGAATGAGAGCAGCAACAAGCTGTGGCATTAAATAACGAGTTTAATTAACAGCAAGAATCAGCTTTTCATTAAGAGATTGGTTGGAGTTTCAAATCCAAATTTAGCTGGTGATCTGTCGGGCTTGTTTCACATCTCATTTCTGTTTAGCTCTCATTTAATGAAGAAAGGAATAAATTCAGAGGACTGACTCCTTAAAAACAGGGCTATTAAAATGGAGGGAAAATTAGTTAATTAGCGATGAAAATTGGTCAGTGATTAGAAAAAGGGTTACAATGAAAACCTGTAGCCACTGCGGCCCTCCAGGCCTGGAGTTCGACACCCCTGATTGGATGATATCCTTTGAAAGGGGAAGAAAATCTAAGATATTAGAATTACCTGACATTAGTAGAGTTAAGCAATGAACAAGCCGTGAAATTAAATTATTGGCAAGAATTGCTTTCTAATTAAGCAACTGGTTTAGAACAAAAACCTGCGGCCCTCCAAGACTGTGATTGAGGACCCCTGACGTAAAATATGGTATTCTTGGCTGATAAATGGCCTATAGTCAAGAGTGATGAGCCTTTGTATGTTTAAATGTATTCTTGTAGACCAAAAGTAATATTTAGGTCTGAGATATCATTAAAACATTGTTTTTTGTTCGTGCCGATGATAAGTACGTCTCTTGAAGGTGCTGAGAGAGTGACAGGCAGTGTTATTCATAAGGCACTTGTGTGGTTTAAAGTGCCAGAGGTTAACCAGCTGTGAGTTTATTCATAGGGCACTGTTGTGATAAGGGTCAGTGTGTATGTAAGTCTCATGAAGTCCTAGGAGGTGACAAGTTGTGTTATTCATAAGGCACTTGTGTGGTTTTAAAGTGCTAAAGGTTAATCAGCGTGTGTGTGTGTCATTCATCGGTCACTGTTGTGGTTAGGGTCTGTGTGTATGCGTATAGCTATGTATGTGTGTGTTCATCTTAAAGTACAACAGTAGACCAACCCGATAATGAACTTGACCAGTACACTTACCCTTAAAGAAAACAGGTAAAGGGTAAGTAGAGGGAAATACGATAACACACATATTTTATACCTTATGGAAATAGCAACATTTTAGTAGTGTAATATTTTGTAACGGACCAACAAACCAAATTAATGTGCATTTAAACAAAAATAGGCAGGTGCATAAATTTGGGCACCCAAAGGAATAATCCCATCAATATTTAGTTTTGCTGAAATAACAGCCTTGTAGACGCCTCTCTCCTATAGCCTCTGACAAGTCCCTGAATTCCAGCCGGTGGTATTTCGGACCCTTCTTCCATACAAAATGCCTCCAGTTCAGTCAGATTTGATGACTTCTGAGCGAGGAAAACCTGCTTCAAAGCAATCCATACTTTTTCAGTGATGTTCAGGTTTGGGGACTGGGATGGCCATTCTAGAACATTGGACTTGTGCCTCTGCATGAGTTCCTTGGTCGATTTTGAATGGTGCTTTGGGTTCAATGTCGTGCTGAAACATCCAACCCCGGAGTAACTTCAACTTTGTGACAGACTCTTGAACATTCTTATCAAGAATCTCTTGATACTTGAACTGATTCATGTGGCCCTCAAAGTTAACAAGGTTTCCAGTACCTGTGCTATCCACACAGCACCATAACATGATGGACCCTCCACCAAATTTTACAGTAGGCAGCAAGTTCTCCTGGAATGCTGTGTGTTTTTTTTCGCCATGCTTAGCACCTCTGGTTGTAACCAAATAACATGACCTTAGAGTCATCTGTCCACTGCATTTTTATCAAAAATGTTTCTGCTTTGTCCAGATGTGCTTTTGCATACCTCATATGACTCTTCGTGTGGTGAGGACTCAGAAAAGGCTTTTTGTGCATCACCCTTCCACCGAGCTGTTCCTGGTGCAAAAGTGCACTGAACGGCGTACAAGGAAACCATCAGCAGCCAGATGTTCTTGTAGCTCTCTGGAGGTGGTGGTCTGTGGTTTGTCTGTGACCACTCCAACCGGCCTTTGGCTGTACCTTTCAGATATTTTTCTTGGCCTGCCACATCTTTCCTTCACAAGGACTGTTCCTACGGTCTTCCATTTCCTGATCACATTTCTGACTGTGGAGACAAACGGTCCAAACCTTTGTGATCATTTCTTGTACCCTTCTGCTAAGTCATAATGACAAATTATCTTAGTTTTTTAGGTCAGTAGAGGGTTCTTTAGAGGTTCCCATGTTGCAAAGAGAGAACCAAGGACAAGCACATCTCTCAATTACCCACAGTATGTTAAATAACCTTTGTCATGATTGGTTGCTTCTGTCTTTGTAGTTTAAGGTCTAATGAGCTAATCAAAGCTATTTCATACTGCAACCTGTAAGAATTACATGACTACAGATCTGCAAATTAATGCAATTAAATGGGTGCCCAAACTTTTGCACATCCCATTTTTTTTTTACATGTTATTTTATTTCATACAACTCAATAATGTTACACTGAGACTTTTGGATGGATAAACATCCCCTTGTCTACATTTCTCTAGTAAAAAAGGCATATTTCTGTGATCTTCTTGTATTATCGTAATATTTCCCTCTACTTACCCTTTACCTGTTTTCCCTCAAGGGGTCATCAAGTTCGTTATCGGGTTGGTCTACTGTTGCACTTTAAGATAATAATAATAATTCATTACATTTATGTAGCGCTTTTCTCAGTACTCAAAGCGCTATCCACACAGGGAGGAACTGGGAAGCGAACCCACAATCTTCCACAGTTTCCTTACTGCAAAGCAGCAGCACTACCACTGTGCCACCTGTGATGAACACACACACACACACATAGCTATACACACACACAGACCCTAACCACAACAGCGCCCCATGAGTGACACACACACATTGATTAACCTCTAGCACTTTAAACCACACAAGTGCCTTAGGAATAACACCGCCTGTCACTCACTCAGCACTTCAAGAGACTTACTTATTAATCGGCACGAACAACATAACGATGTTTTAATGATATCTCAGACCTAAATATTACTTTTGGTCTACAAGAATACATTTAAACATACAAAGACTCCGCACTCTTGACTATCGGCCATTTATCAGCCAAGAATACCTTCTTTATGTCTTGTTCCCTACTATTGGGTGGAGCTCACACCCTCAGCCTTAATAAACCTCGCAGCACAGAGCGTATGGCAAACCTCCGGCCGCACCAGGTGCTCAAAGAAATCTAACTTATTATTTCAATCACTCTATAGACATTAAGACAAAGCATAGAAAGTTAAAAGCAGCATGGTCTTTATTACAAGAATAATAATACCACTGGAACAAAGAATAATAGAAAATAGGTACTGATAGGAAAGTCTGAATATGTATAGTCTTTAGAAAAAGCTTACGAAAAAAAAGTAGAGATGAGAAGGATGAATGTCTCAGGCGGCTTGTGATTTAGCAATTGACGTTCATGAAAATGCTGTTAACTGACGACTGGATGAAAACTGGTCACACGTGTCTTTGTTGTCTTCACTGACGTCGCTCTTTTGTCATCGCTGTTTCTCTTCTTCTTTGCTTTCAAATGAGGCATATTTATTATAAAGTTTCATGCCGTAGTTTTACCACCCATGAATGTTCCATGCACCTGATTGGCTGTCAATATGTTGGATGAATTTTGCTCAAACTCTTTAATCTATCTTTTCCCAGATGATAAAAGTTTTTTGATGTTGCCTCATGTCCTCTTTTCCCAGGCTGTAAACCAAATTGTTGGTCCCAAATGTCCATCCATAAAGTAATTAATAGCCTTAAGGTATCAGCTCAGTCTTCCTTTCCCAGGCTGTAATGCCAATTTAGCACTATGCTGTGAACAACTGTTATAAAAGTGAGGTGTAAGGGAAGATGATATGCCTTTTGTTATAATGCCTCCTACATCTGAATTCATCTTGTTGGGATTGAGCAAAATATAATAATAAAAATATATTTGTAGATTTTATACACCATAACATTTTCTTATGAACCTCAGAAGGGGCCCAAACTTTTACATAGCACTGTATTATCATTTGCGCAGTGAGGTGCCATGTCGGGTGTTTCTCTGAGTTTCTTCCAGTATTCCCAAGTGTGAAAGTGAAGTTGATTAGTGATACGAAATTAACCCACCCTGAGTAGTAATTTCCCCCTAACCCAGCCATCGGGGTCACACAAGCCAGTGTGGTTTTAGCACCGGTCCCAGGCCTGGATAAATTGGGGAGGAACAGTGGAAGGAAGACAAAGAGACTTGGTGATGGAATGAGGAAGTACAGGAATGCATAAAGAGGAAGAGATTATAGTGAAAAAGAATTGGGATAACCAAAGTGATGATAAAAGCAGAGAGTCGTACAAAGAGATGTGGTGCGAGGTGAAGAGAGAGGTGGCAAAGGCTAAGGAAAAGGGGTATGTTGAGCTATATGAGAATCAGGTAGGACACGAAGGAAGGAGTAAAGCATCGGAAAGGACAGAGCAGGGAAAGACGTGCTGTAGGTCGGGGTGATAAAGGATGCAGATGTAAATTTGCTGACAAGCAGGGAGAGTGGGTCAAAAAGGTGGAAGGAGTACTTTGAGGGGCTTATGAATATAGAAAATGAGAGAGAGTGTTGGTTGGATGAAGTGGAGATAGGAAATCACAAAGTACCAGGGATGAGCAAAGGCTGAAGTGTGGGAAGCTATGAAAAGTGGAAAAGCAGTTGGCCTGGACGATATAGGTTTAGGTTTAGGTTTATTTGTCATATATAGGTTAACACAGGGTCAACATACAATGAAATGTGTATGACGAGAAAAACAAGTCACTCAGCCTAGATCCAATAAAGCTTAAAAAAAGATTACAAGTTAAAAATAGACAAGCCATATAAAATAAAATGTGTATGTTTTAAAAGAAGTTATAGAGCAATATGAGTTGAATGAGCAGCAAGTACAAATGACAGTTATTGCACAGATAATGTTTTATAAGTACAGATGCATATTCCATAAAGTGCAGATGCATGTTCCAGTCAGTATTCTGAGTGTGTGCAGGTACAGTTTGTGTGTGAGTAGTGCAATGTAGATGTAGTGTAAGTGTATGTAAGTGTTCAGGTGTTGCTGTTGAGGAGTCGAATGGCCTGGTGGTAAAAGCTGTTCTTAAGTCTTGTAGTCCGAGCAGCCAGGCTCCTGTATCGTCTGCCGGACGGTAACAAGGAGAACAGCTGGCGTGCTGGATGGCTGTGGTCCTTTATGATGCTGCTTGTCTTACACAAGCACCGATGGAGGTAAATGTCTTCAATGGCAGGAAGACTCTTGCCCGTGATGTGCTCTGCTGCCTTCACCACTCTTTGTAGTGATTTCCGGCTGCTGGCAGAGCAGCTCCCATACCAGACGGTAATGCAGCCTGTCAGCAGACTCTCGACCACACTCCTGTAAAAGTTTGAGGTGATGTTGGCATTCATGCCAAACTTCCTCAGCCTCCTCAGGAAGTAGAGCCGCTGGCGAGCTTTCTTGACCACAGTGTCTATGTGAAGGGTCCACATGTTTACTCTGAGGAACTTGAAGCTGTTAACCCTTTCAACTTCTATGCCGCTGATGTAGATGGCCTGGTGTTCTCTGCCTTGTTGTTTTCGATAGTCCACAATCATCTCCTTGGTTTTGCTGACGTTAAGAGACAAGTTGTTATCTAGGCACCAATTACTCAATGCCAGCACCTCCTCTCTGTAGGCCGTCTCATCGTTGTCAGTGATAAGGCCTATGATGGTTGTGTCGTCTGCAAACTTGATGATGGTGTTTGTGCCGTGTTTTGCAACACAGTCGTGGGTGAACAAGGAATACAAGAGGGGGCTAAGCACACAGCCCTGCGGCGCTCCTGTGTTTAAAATGAGTGATGAGGATGTGTGTTTGCCGACTTTCACCACCTGGGGCCTGTTTGTGAGGAAAGAGAAAATCCATCTGCAGATGGTCGTCCCCAACCCAAGGTCGTCAAGCTTCAAGACGAGTTTTGAGGGGATGATGGTGTTGAATGCCGAGCTGTAATCTATGAACAGCATTCTTACATAAGTATTTCCTCTTTCCAGGTGGGTGAGGGCAGTGTTTATTGTTAGCGCAATGGCATCCTCTGTCGATCTGTTTGCTCTGTAAGCAAATTGGAGAGGATCCAGCGTGTCAGGGAGGGAGGAGCAGATGTAACCTTTGACTAGTTGCTCGAAACACTTCATAATGACCGATGTCAGTGCAACCGGGCGATAGTCATTCAGACAGGAGACCACCGGTTTCTTTGGGACAGGAATGATGGTGGATGCCTTGAAGGAAGTGGGGACCACTGACTGCCTCAGGGAGAGATTGAAAATGTTGGTGAACACACCTGCTAGCTGGTCAGCACACACCCTGAGGGCACGGCCTGGGATGCCATCTGGTCCCGGAGCTTTGCGAGGATTGACCTTTTTGAAGGACCTTCTCACATCAGACGTTTCAAGGATCAGAGTGACAGACTCACTGCCCCCTTGAGGATATAGCACCTGTTCTTTGTTGGCTGCATCAAAACGAGCATAGAAAGTGTTGAGCTCGTCTGCAAGACATGCAGTGGGCTGAACACTGACTGTGTTTTTCTTTTTATAGTCAGTGATGCAGCACAGTCCATTCCACAGGCGCTTGGTGTCAGAGCTGTGGTAGCTTGACTCCACTTTGTCCCTGTAGTCCCGTTTGGCCTTCTTGATGGACCTACGGAGGTCGTATCTGGCTGCTTTGTATGCATCACAGTCCCCTGAGCCAAAGGCAGAGGTCCGCGCCTTGAGCTTAGCCCCGATCTCCCTATTTACCCAGGGTTTCTGGTTAGGATATATGCAGACGGTGGTTTTAGTGACAACATCGTCAATGCACTTGCTGATATATCCTGTGACAGAGTCTGTGAATTCATTGATGTTGCCATCAGCTGCATCCTCAAACATCTCCCAATCAGTTGTTTCAAAGCAGTCCTGTATGACCCCCTCAGCTTCACTGTCTCATTTGTAGATGTTCCTGTAAACCGGTTTTTCCTGTTTAAGTCTTTGTTTATATGCAGGCAGCAGCAATATATACCAGTGGAGGCATGGAGAGGTTTAGGTGAATTGGCAGTAGGGCTTCTAACTAGAATGTTGGACAAAATCTTGAAAAGTGAGAAGATGCTTGAGGAATTGGAGAAGAAGTATATTAGTACCAATTTCCAAGAATATTGGAGAACTGCAGTAAAATACAGGGATTATAAAGTTGATCAGCCACACCATGAAGACTTGTGAAAGAGTGATGGATGCTAGGCTGAGAGGAGAAGTGGCGATCTGTGAGCAGCAATGTGGCTTCATGCCAGGAAAGAGTCTTACAGACACGATGTTTGCTTTAAGAGCTTTGATGGTGAAGTACAGAGAAGGTCAGAAGGAATTGCATTGCGTGTTTGTGGACTTTGAGAAAGCATAGAACAGGGTGCCAAGAGAGGAGTTCTGGTGTTGTATGAGGAAGTCAGCAGTGGCAGAGAAGTATGTGAGGGTGGTGCAGGATGTGAGTGAGGACAGTGTGACTCTGGTGACGTGCGGTAGGAATGACAGCCTGGACAGTGGGATTACATCAGGGATTGGCTCTGAGCCCTTTACTGTTTGCAGTGGTGATGGACAGGTTGACAGATGAGGTCAGACAGGAGTCTCCGTGGACTATGATATTTGCAGATGACATTGTGATCTGTATTGAGAGGAGACAGCGGGTTCAGGTAAACCTGGAGAGGTGGAGGTACACACTGGAGAGAAGGAGAATGAGATTCAGTAGGAGTAAGATGGCGTGAATGAGATGGAAGATGGTGGGAGGGTGCGACTGCAAGGAACTGAGGTGGTGAAGGTAGATGAATTTAAATACTTGGGTTGAACAGTCCAAAGCAACGGAGAGTGCGGCAGGGAGGTGAAGAAGAGAGTGCAGGCAAAGTGCACTTGTTGGAGAAGAGTGATTTGTGATAGAAGAGTACCTGCAAAAGGGTGAAAGGGAAGGTTTCTGTGAAACCAGCTATGTTGAATGGTAGGGAGGTGGTGGCACTGAGAAGACGACAGGAGGCACAGCTGGAAGTGGTGAAGCTGAAGATGCTGGGATTTTCGCTCGGAGTGACAAAGGTAGACAGGATTAAGAATTGAGTGTATTAGAGGGACAACACAGGTGTGACAGTTTGGTGACAAAGTGAGAGAGACTGGATTGAGATGGTTTGGGCACGTTCAGAGGAGAGATGAGGGGTACATTGGGAAAAGAGGAGGTTTATGAATGTGATGAGGGAGGACATGAAGGCAGTCGGTGTGCAGATAATGATGTAAACTACAGGGATAGATGGAGACAGGTGATCCATAAAGAAGAGCAGCTGAAAGAGGAAGACCTTTTGCTAAATGCCTTCCATCTGTTCATCCATCCATCTTCTAATCCCACTTAATGTCTATAAAAAAATGAAATGTGAACAGTCACAATGGTAACCTAATTCTTCTCATCTCAGCTCTCATCTTCCCTTCTGCTTTTCCTGGTGAGGGTCTCGGTCGCAGCAGGCCAAGCTAGGTAGGCCCTGTTACAGATTCTAGCAGTTCCTAAGGAATTCCCAGGCATTCCCAAACCAGCTGAGAGATATAATCTTAGGGTCTGCTGCAGGGTTTCCACTCAGTGGCACAGGCCTGCAGATGTTCTATCGGGAGCCTCCTAGGTGGGTATCCTTACAACATGCCTAAACCACCTCAACCTAGCTCCTGTCGATCAGGAGAAGCAGTAACTCCACTCTGAGGTTCTCCTGAATCGCTAAGCCTCATTCCTGTTGTTTGTGCTCGCCATCTCACTCTTTAGCTCTTTATCCGCAGCTCATGACTCTAAGTGAGGACAGGGATGTAGATCGTCTGGTCAACTGAGAGCGTTGTCTTTATACTCGCCACCACTGGCCGGTACATCACCTGTGAAACGGCTGCCGCCACTCCAATCCACTTGTCCATCTCACATTCCCTTACTCCACCACTTGTGAACAAGATATTTGAACTCTTCCTCTTAGGGCAGTTGTTCCCCCACCTCACCTGGAGGGAGCAATCCACTCTTTCCCAAGAAAAAATAAATCAGGACCACAGACATGGAGGTGCTGATCCTCAACCCTGCCGCTTCACACTTGTCAGTGAATCATTGCAGTGCGTACCGAAAGTCGCAGTCAAAGAGGACAACATCCTCATCTACAGAAGGCAGCCATGCTACCGTTACCCTCCTTAAACGGACACCTGCCTTGATATCCTGTCCATGAAAACCACAAACTGGAGTGATGACAAGACACAGCTTTGAGTCCGACACCCACGGGGAACGAATTCAACTTAAGGCCAAATATTTGGACACAGCTGTCGCCACATTCACGTGGGGAAAAAATAGCATGCAATGGAGGGGCTCTGTTACCCCATATTCCTGCAACATCTCCCACAACACACACTTTGGGAACCTCATTGAAATGGTATGTTCTAGAAAATGGCCAACTTAAAAAATAAATTCTGCAGGTCCTCCTAATTCATTATAATGACACATTCTATTAAAACAAGGCTGCATTCTCTCACCCAACCTTTTCAACCTCTTTATGGAGCACATCATGAGAGAAGCACCTGATGAACCAGAAGATCTTGGAATGTGTGTCAATTGCAGGACTAATCGATAACTTTCACTAGGGGTGGGCGGTACGACCAAAATTCTATATCACGGTATTTTTCTAAATTATCCCGGTTTCCCGGTATTCGACGGTATTTTTTTCCCCATGCATGAGTGGATGTTAACCACATTTTCCACTGCAATTACTGGCTAAGAATATCCTATTCCACTGTCAAGAGTATTGTACATTGTACAAAAAAAAACATTTTAATGTGCACACAAGTATTAATACAGTTTTGCATTGCCCCATAAAGTGATAGTTTTCAAGGGGGTGGCACTAATGGAGAAGTTATCACATTGCATGACAGATGCAGTCAAAATATAGAACCTTTTTATTGAACAAATTTTGCAAAAACAAACTATAATTTTGACAACATATTTTCAACCATACAAAGAGGCATTTAGACTTAGTAAAACATCCAGAAGTGCTGGTCAAAAATTGTATTGCACCGAATATATCTTAGAAAAGGAATAAATAGTACATATTTTTTGTAAACCAACTACACTTTCTATTAATGTTAACAATCTCTGTCCACTGACACGTTAAAGTGACTTTTTAAACAACTTTATCATCATTAAACTGCATAATATTTAAACTAATAAATAATAACAATAAAATAAATAATAGTATTATTACTGATAGTTGCACTATTACTTCAAGCCCAGGTGCATTACACAGTATTCACCAAATTAAAATAAAATACAACAAGTGCAACTTGGTGATGACATCTTTACCAACTGAACCATCATTTAGGCAAACTGCATTAATATGGACCTTGCTTCAAGCTAAGCTATACTGGGAAGAAAAAAACAAACTATATGTCGAGAACAAAGTCAACATTTCCACTTTATTCTCATAGTTTACTTCATAATTAAAGTAGAATGTCGTAAACTAAACGTCTTCCTAAAATCAATGTTTAATCAATGACTTAATTTACCCCGTCATAAATGAATGCAGCACATTAAATGCTTTGTGTTGTGTTCCCCGACCCAGTGGTTAATCACTACGCTTCTTAAACTGACTTCCTCCGCACTAAGAGAAGACAGCGATCACCATACAGAATCCATTCACTTCATGATATTCCTGCTTTCTGAACATTTAGAATGCTAAGATAAATACTTGATATCATTTTCATGATGAAATGCATTAAAGCGGGTATTACACATGCACGGTAGTGAGGCGGTAGTGCTGCTCCCTTGCAGTAAGGGGTCCCCAGGTGTATGTTCAGTGTAGAGAACTTTATGGCAGGTGTGACGAGGCTCCAAAAAACTGAATGTATGAATGGCTATCGCACAGGTTTAACTTAAATATTGTGTAAATGTTGGGTTTGTGATCTGGTGGTCGGAGACACGAACACAGAATTCAATGCATGTTCTTCTGAGCGGGCTATCTTTATTGCACGCGTGCTGTCTCTATCTGACGTAGGCTACCAAAACCCCAGTTCCTATCCTTCCTTTTTCTTTCACCACATAACCAATCACCACACGATAAACGTCTTTGTGAAATTAAAACTAGTTATAAACTTAGCCCACGGAGTGTTCAGAACTTTAAAAATATCTTCGTTATACATGTTTAATTATGCCATCCATTCAGAGTTGCGCCCATCTCTGAACGAGTCGCCAGCACATCGCAGGATGACTACAAGCAAAACACACACTAGCAGGGTCAATATAGCACAACAAAACCCCACATCCTACATGACTTTGAAAGGAAACTGAAGCGCCGAGTAAACCCACCAGAAAAACATGCAAATGCAAGGTAGGCACGCCGCCGTGCCACCATATGATTAATGCATGCTTTAATGCATTTCACCATGAAAATTATTTTAAGTATTTATGTTAGCATTCTAAATGTTCAGAGAGAAGGAAGATCATGAAGTGAATGTATTCTGTGCGGCGATCGCTGCCGGTGTTCTGACGATTTGTCCTACTTTGTCGAAGTATCCTACCATAGTTTATTTATGGAAATGTTAACATTTCTCAATTTATTCTATATGCACGGAAAGAGACACAGCCTGATGCAAAGATTTCACAAGACGGTCATTACTCGTGCATGGATACAATGGGCTGTACAAGATTAAAAGTCACACATGCAAAATATAGGCCTACAACTTATAAAATGTTGACAGTAAATACCTATGCAGTAAACTGTAATAAATGCATTAATGTAGTAAGGCTAAGAAAAGCATACATATTACTGAAATACAGTAACACTTACCTCAAACTTCAACATTAGGTAGAAAAGTTGCGTAATTTTGGTCTGTGCATGCGTAGTATCAGTGAGTAGATTATTTCGATAGGTAGGATGTTTCGTTAGAACACCGGCGCCTCCTCTTAGTGCAAGAAGAAGTCAGTTTAAGAATCACTTAACACAAAGTATTTAATGTGCTATATAACTTATAACGGGGTTTGAGAAGATCTAGTAAATTAAATATTCATTTTACGATTAAGTTTAGTTTACGATGATCTACTTTAATGACAAATTACGAGAATAAAGTCAACATGTCGACTTTAATCTTGACATAAACGGCGAGAATAAAGTCAACATGTTGTCACACTATTACACAGTACCCAGATACATTACACTGTATTGAAAACAAATAAAACAAGTACAACTTGGCTTGCAGTATTATCCAGTAGTATAGAAACAGTATCTGACCTTTTAAAACTAAAGTATCTCCAGGCTCTCTGTCCATTTTCACCGCGCAGCATTCCTATGCTACCGCCCACTATTTGGTGGTGTAGCAGTGAAAAAGAGCCGTAGTGCAACAAATCTGTGTTTGGCGGTGTAGCAGTGAAAAAGGTCCCCACTTGAACAGTTTCCCGCTGCGCCACTTTCCGAACGTCGTTTAGGCCAGGGGTAGGCAACGTCGGTCCTGGAGTGCCACAGTATGTGCAGGTTTTTGTTCCAACCCAGTTCCTTAACGAGAACTCAATTATTGCTGATGAAGCACATATTGCTTAAGTGACATTTTAATGCTTCATTTTAGTGGTCTCGCTTGTTAAGGTTCTCCAACCTTAATTGCTTATTTCAATCTTAAACTGCTGCATTCAGTGTTTTAATTGCTCCTTATTAGCAATAAGATGTAAAACGCGTAGGCAATGTCGGTCCTGGTGAGCCGCAGTGGCTACAGGTTTTCATTCCAACCCAATTGCTTAATTAGAAACCAATCATTGCCAATCTCAGACCTTATTTAATTTTATGGCTTGTTAGTCTGTGCAATGTAAGGCTTTTATATCGTAGATTTTTTTCCTTTCCAAGGATATCATCCAAATGATTTGAAGCCTAAAACAGATCATTTTCAGTCTGTCACATTTTTCTATTAAGTGTTTTATTAAATCAAACCGTGCATGATGAACACACACAGATGTAATTGGAAAAAAGCTAGCTGGAGAACTGCTGGCTGCTTTGTCTTTTACATCTTATTGCTAATAAGGAGCAATTAAAACACTGAATGCAGCAGTTTAAGATTGAAATAAGCAATTAAGGTTGGAGAACCTTAACAAGCGAGACCACTAAAATGAAGCATTAAAATGTCACTTAAGCAATATGTGCTTCATCAGCAATAATTGAGTTCTCGTTAATGAACTGGGTTGGAACAAAAACCTGCACATACTGTGGCACTCCAGGACCGACGTTGCCTGCCCCTGGTTTAGGCTATTTAAACCGGTGTTGCGGTATAAGACAAATCCATATCATAAAAAAAATAAAAAACGGTTTTCGGTATGAACCGGTATACCGCCCAGCACTACCTTTCACTTCAATAATGACATTGCTCTCTCCTTGGGTTGTTACATCATCAACAACTACTACCACATTAACTGGAATGGCCAGTGATGAACCCACCTCTGATCATCAGTGAGGACTGTCAATAACTGAAGACCAAGTGAGGAGACAACTGAGGAAGCTACACACAGGAAAAACTGCGGGACCAGATGGAGTCCTTGAGTTCTTAAGGCCTGACCAACTTTGTGGTGTCCTCTGTCACCTCTTCAGTCTGTTACTAAGGATCCAGAAAGTGCCACTGCTATGGAGAACATCCTTCAATGTTTGCTGTTACAAAGAGGGCAGGCGCCTCTTCACCTAATGACTATGGACCAATGGCACTTAATGTCTCCCATCATGAAGACCTTTGAGAGGCCTCTTGTGGTAGACCACCTGGACCCACTGGAGTTTGCTTATTAGAAAAAGATTGGAAGGGAGCTTTCAATGATCTGTCTGCTCCACAAAGCTTATTCTCACTTGGACACTGCTGGCCATGCTGTCAGGATTCTGTTTTTTGGTTTCCTTCAGTCCCATCCAGCCATCCCTGTTAAGGGGTCAGCTCATATGAGCCTGGGGTGTCCTGGATGATGCACTATCTGCATGGCAGGACCCCCCCTCTGTGAGACTCAAGAACTGTGTGAGTAACACCACAAGGAGCAGGTCTGTCTCCTTTTCTCTTACCACACAATACAATTTATTTTTGTGTAGCCCAAAATCACACAAGGGGGGCCGCAATGGGCCTTTTGACAGCCCCTCAGTAAGAAGACAAGGAAAAACTTAAAAAATGGAAGAAACCTTGGGAAAGGCCATTCAAAGAGAGAGACCCCTTACCAGGTATGTTGGGCATGCAGTGGGTGTCAAAAAAAAAGGGGGGGTCAACACAACGCCCAGAACAGAACACAAGTCATCCTCAATACAATACAATAGTGCAATAGAAATATTACAAGGGCAGAGCAGAATTCAACAGCAGATGATATCCCATAATAGGATTCGGATTTGTTTAGAGTCCTGGAGACCTCGGCCATCAAGCTGCCTCCCCCTATTGGCCATTCCACAGCTGGGCCAGCCAATCCGATGAAAGGACGCCTCTACCTGATGATTCCTGTGATCCTCCATCACTTAGGCAGGCAAAACAACTTGACAGGTGGGCAGTGGGCACCAAGTGCCACATTTGAGTACCGAGAAGAGAAACAGAATAGGTGAGGGTTAGTAACAAATTCATTTTACTTCTCTTTTAGTGCTAATGACTAACAAGAGAGAGGCAGTCAGCGCAGTTAACCCTTAAACTGCCACATACTTGGGGGGTTAATGCACCCCTGGCTGCCAAATATTTTTTGCTGCACTTTTTAAGGAAACATCACAACTCAACCAAGAAAAAGTGAAATTTTAATGGAACACATATATATTATTCATGCAAAGAGCTTAGCATCACCATTACTGAAACACTGATCATTTTACACACTGCCAATGAACTGTAAAAACTACAGCAACAATCTATTATTATATGGACAAGGTGCAACTGACGCCATTGATGAAATTCAGTAAATCACCGACTGTGCCAACTGCGCTTGAACTGGCAAACACACAGAGGCCAATGCTGACACCTGCAGGCCAGTCTAGTGCAGAGGCTGAATCCCAGAGACCGTGATGTTGATTCAATAGGGGGCGCCAGTGGTCATAAGCTGGCTGCTCAACAAATGTATGGCACGGACTGATCAGCTCCAGTGTGCTCCAGTGAACTGTAGCCAGTTCCGGCAGTTTAAGGGTTAATCAGCAGCTCTAGTCAGGGTGTGCTAAACTGAAGTAGTGAGTCTTCAGCCGGGATTTGAAAGCCGAAACCGAGGGGGCATCTCTTATAGTAGCAGGCAGACCAGTCCACAGTTTAGGGGCCCTGTGACTAAATGCATGACCTCCCACTGTTATTTTATTAATCCTTGGAATCCTAGGCAAAGCGCCATCTTGAGATCTTAATGTGCGTTTGGGTTGGTAAGTCATGATAAGTTTAGATAAGTAAGTCAGAACTCGGCCATTTAAGGCTTTATATGTTAAAAGGAGGATTTTGAAATGTGCCCTAAACTTAACCGGGAGCCACTGTAAGGATTTAAGAACTGGAGTTATGTGTTTGAATTTTCTTGTTCTTGTAATAATTGTCTTCACTCTGTACAATATGGACTATAAATATAACAATAGGTCAGGTCACTTGCAGAAATTCTCTAATTCAGCAGGGTTGTATTGATAAGGGGAACGAGACAAAGTAGAGGGGGGGGGGGGGGGGGAGAAGTTTGAGACTTGTCTGCATGTTAACATCAGAAAAACCAAGGAACTGCTTATTGACTTTCACCGCACCAAGCAGCCTGTATGACCGGCCACTGTTCAAGGAGTTTGATGTGGAGGAAGGTGCACTGCTACAAGTACGTGGGGGTCCACATCAATGACAGGTTGGGCTTGGACTGTCTCAGAACACAGACAGACGATAGAGGAAAGGGCTGAGCAGACTCGTTTTCCTTAGGAGACTAAGTGACATCCTTCACATCTTCTACAGCTCTGTGATGGCCAGTGTGGTGTGCTGGGCTGGTGACATCACTTCAAGAGAGGATCACCGAATCAACAGGCTCATTAAAAGGGCAGGTTCAGTTATGGGACACACTCTGGGCCCCTTGAAATTAGTAATGGAACAAAACTGACTGCCATTATGAACAATGCCACACATCTCCTTTGTGACACACCAACGCTGAGGACTTTCAGCCAACAAATCATTTTCATTTACATGAAACGAGACTGGGGGGCTCCTTTACACCAACAACAATACACCTGATTAGCACTGCACTGGGACTGGGACTTTTAAAATTTTCTTGCTTTCTAGTCATTCTGGTGTGTTTTCGGACAATAGTGTGTATGTCAGTCAGCCAGTCATTTTCCAACCCACTATATCCTAACACAGGGTCACAGGGGTCTGCTGGTGCCAATCCCAGCCAGCACAGGGCACAACGCAGGAATAAATCCCCGGGCGGGGCGCCAGCCCACCACAGGGCACACACTAGGGACAATTTAGGGTCGCCAATGCACCTAACCTGCGTTTCTTTGGACTGTGAGAGGAAACCCACGCAGACACGGGGAGAACCCGGGAAGCGAACCCACCTTACTGCGAGGCAGCAGCGCTACCCATTGCGCCACCGTGCTGCCCTTAGTGTGTATGTATGTACATTTATTTATTTAGCTATCTATGTATTATTCATTTATTTAAAGAGCTTCTATAAAAAGCCAAATTTTCCCCTTGGGGAAAATAAAGTTCTTTCTAGCAGGCCCACTTGTTGTCGATCATGGCCAGAAACATTAGCTCGAAGTGTGGACAAAAAAAAAATTTGCGATATGAAGATTAAGTGGAGACTTGTCAGCTGAAAAGCAGAGATGAATGAATTGAGGGAGGCCTGCAAGTCAGGAACACGTCGAGAGCTTTTAAGTACCTTGGATCGAAAAGCAGGGTGGGCTGCGACAGCATGAAGGATGCATCAACGTTGAAACCACTTAGAGAGCCTCCGAAAGAACGAGAGTATAAAAATAAAGACAAAGACGCGGCCGTTTAGGTCACTCGAGTCGCTAGATGTGGAATTTGGAGACAACTGTGAGTGCGTTTCGATTAAAACTGGGGGGGGGACAATTTGACGCCTCACTGAGTGTCACATTTCTAAACCAATCCAATGCCTCGTTAAAGTGACGCTCGAGTCTCCTAATTACGAGGCAGCAGCGCTACCCACCACGCCACCGTGCCGCCCCCGATTTGAAATGTGACATAAAATTGTTGTGCAAAATCGTTGCACTTTTAGGCTTAGGATTTAATATACAGAGCATCCAGAAAGTATTCCCAGCGTTTCATCACTTTTTCCACATTTTGTTATGTTACAGCCTTATTCCAAAATGGATTCAATTCATTTTTTTCCTCAGAATTCTACACACAACACCCCATAATAACAACATGAAAAAAGTTTACTTGAGGTTTTTGCAAATTTATTAAAAATAAAAAAACTGAGAAATCCCATGTCCATAAGTATTCACAGCCTTTGCTCAATACTTTGTCGATGCCCCTTTGGCAGCAATTCCAGCCTCAAGTCTTGTTGAATATGATGCCACAAGCTTGGCACACCTATCCTTGGCCAGTTTGGCCCATTCCTCTTTGCAGCACCTCTCAAGCTCCATCAGGTTGGATGGGAAGCGTCGGTGCACAGCCATTTTAAGATCTCTCCAGAGATGTTCAATCAGATTCAAGTCTGGGCTCTGGCTGGGCCACTCAAGGACATTCACAGAGTTGTCCTGAAGCCACTCCTTTGATATCTTGGCTGTGTGCTTAGGGTCGTTGTCCTGCTGAAAGATGAACCGTCGCCCCAGTCTGAGGTCAAGAGCGCTCTGGAGCAGGTTTTCATCCAGGATGTCTCTGTACATTGCTGCAGTCATCTTTCCCTTTATCCTGACTAGTCTCCCAATCCCCACAGCATGATGCTGACACCACCATGCTTCACTGTAGGGATGCTATTGGCCTGGTGATGAGCGGTGCCAGGTTTCCTCCAAACGTGACGCCTGGCATTCACACCAAAGAGTTCAATCTTTGTCTCATCAGACCAGAGAATTTTCTTTCTCATGGTCTGAGAGTCCTTCAGGTGCCTTTTGGCAAACTCCAGGCGGGCTGCCATGTGCCTTTTACTAAGGAGTGGCTTCCGTCTGGCCACTCTACCATACAGGCCTGATTGGTGGATTGCTGCAGAGATGGCTGTCCTTCTGGAAGGTTCTCCTCTCTCCAAAGAGGACCTCTGGAGCTCTGACAGAGTGACCATCGGGTTCTTGGTCACCTCCCTGACTAAGGCCCTTCTCCCCCGATTGCTCAGTTTAGTTGGCCGGCCAGCTCTAGGAAGAGTCCTGGTGGTTTCAAACTTCTTCCACTTACGGATGATGGAGGCCACTGTGCTCATTGGGACCTTCAAAGCAGCAGAAATGTTTCTGTAACCTTCCCCAGATATGTGCCTCGAGACAATCCTGTCTCAGAGGTCTACAGACAATTCCTTTGACTTCATGCTTGGTTTGTGCTCTGACATGAACTGTCAACTGTGGGACCTTCTATAGACAGGTGTGTGCCTTTCCAAATCATGTCCAGTCAACTGAATTTACCACAGGTGGACTCCAATGAAGCTGCAGAAACATCTCAAGGATGATCAGGGGAAACAGGAGGCACCTGAGCTCAATTTGGAGCTTCATGGCAAAGGCTGTGAATACTTATGTACATGTGCTTTGTCAATGTTTTTATTTTTAATAAATTTGCAAAAATCTCAAGTAAACTTTTTTCACGTTGTCTTTATGGGGTGTTGTGTGTAGAATTCTGAGGAAAAAAATGAATTTAATCCATTTTGGAATAAGGCTGTAACATAACAAAATGTGGAAAAAGTGATGCGCTGGGAATACTTTCTGGATGCACTGTAGATATAGAGAGAGTAGATGAATATGAGGAAAGAAAAAGAATAAGGACGAGTCAAGAATCCTGACAGTGGTGGCACGTCTATGTGTTGCTCTTTGGAGTCCCAGGACCTGAATCAGCCGCTACTCTCCATTCTGTGCATTTACTCTTCTTATTATTGTCACGTTTATGTTTCAGTAGGTGACATTGAAACTTGTCACAACCCCTCGGTCCTGTAATGCCACACATGTTAGGAAATGGCTAACACCTGGCAGTTGTAATGAGGGGGACCAACGCTTACGGGTCTTCTAACTAAAACCTCTCCATCTTCTTGCTCATCTGCAGTTGGGGGTTCAACACGTCATGGTAACTTCTTCTTCAGTGCAGCCAGGCACGTGACATTTAGACCAGACATCGGGATGAGGTCAGTTAAAACAGCACGGCCAGCGCAGTCGTAATGTTTTTAGTAGTTGGTGGAGAAGCCTTTGTTTGACAGCTTCAACATTCTCGCTGTATGAAGAAACGAGTCTCTCACAGCGTTTGGCTGCCATATTGGTCCAAGAGTGAAAATTCTAGGGGGTCTGATTGGAGAATCTCGGTCTTCAGTTCTTTCCCCAGATGTTCCATTGGGCATACAGGATATGTCTGGCTGTGGTGGGTTGGCACCCTGCCCAGGATTGTTTCCTGCCTTGTGCCCTGTGTTGGCTGGGATTGGCTCCAGCAGACCCCCGTGACCCTGTGTTCGGATTCAGCGGGTTAGACAATGGATGGATGGATGGATGGATACGTCTGGTGTCTTTTCAAGTCAAAACTATTTCTGCACAATCGCGGGGCGAGGGAGAGCCAGAAAGTAAAGGCAACTGTAAAGGTAACTGTGAGCAGATGGTCAGAGCCGCTCCATCACTTCTCTACATGGTCTCCCTTTTTAAGTAATCACCAGAAGTCGGGATACCCGTGCAAATTGTTTGTTTCAACTATCAAGGCTTCAACTCCTTTAATTTCTGAAGAGCATGTGTAGGTTGGAACCGATTTAGTTATTCCCTGAAGATGGCCCATTGGTCAAATTCTGAAATTTCCATTTTTTTCAGTTGTTGCTCACCTACACTTTAAATTTAAACTTCTGCCAAAGTACTGCTTCTCTTTTCACCATTTTAGGTCATCCATTGCATTTCAACTGATTAAATGTGAAGAAAAAACTTCAGGGGTTCTAAAACTTGTGACCGGTAGTGTATGCATTGCATTTTTCATTCCAACAGATGGCGCATCACATTTGTAGCAATGCATTTTATTACTACAGATGTTTGCGATGCACCATCTGTTGGAATGACAAATGCAATGAATTATCAAATGATAAGGTGCTTCATACAGAGACTGCTCAAGTGGCTAGAGATAATATTGACTTGCAGTAGACCCTCACAACTCACAAACTGGGTGTGAAAGTGCTGGCGCCAGTTGTGAGAAGCAGCTCACAGATACGTGTTACAGTATCTGCCAAATTATATTAAAAGTAACCGACACATGTTTTACCCTAATTAAATAAAATGAAAGGGGTGCCATTAAGATGCTGAGTGATGACGCTTCATAATCAAATTCTTCTTTCGGCTGCTCCTGTTAGGGGTTGCCACAGTGGATCATCTTCTTCCATACCTTTCTGTCCTCTGCATCTTGCTCTGTCACACCCATCACCGTCATGTCCTCTCACCACATCCATAAACCTTCTCTTAGGTCTTCCTCTTCTCCTCTTCTCTGGCAGCTCTATCCTTAGCACCCTTCTCCCAATATACCCCTCATCTCTCCTCTGCACATGTCCACACCAACACAATCTCTCCTCTCTGACTTTGTCTCCCAACCGTCCAACTTGAGCTGACCCTCTAATGTCCTCATTTCTAATCCTGTCCATCCTTGTCACAAATCTTAGCAAAAACTCTGCCACCTCCAGCTCTGTCTCCTGTGCCACCGTCTCCAGCCCATATAACATAGCTGGTCTCACAACCGTCCTGTAGACCTTCCCTTTCACTCTTGCTGATACCCGTCTGTCACAAATCACTCCTGACACTCTTCTCCACCATTCCTCCCTGCCTGCACTCTCTTTTTCACTTCTCTTCCACACTCCCCATTACTCTGTACTGTTGATCCCAAGTACTTAAACTCATCCACCTTCACCAACTCTACTCCCCTCATCCTCACCATTCCACTGACCTTGCTCTCATTCACACACATGTATTCTGTCTTGGTGGTCCTACTGACCTTCATTCCTCTCCTCTCATATCTCCACCTCTCCAGGGTCTCCTCAACCTGCAGGTCACAATGTCATCAGCAAACATCACAGTCCACAGGGACTCCTGTCTAATCTCGTCTGTCCACCTGTCCATCACCATTACAAATAAGAAAGGGGCTCAGAGCCGATCCCTGATGTAATCCCACCTCCGTCACTCCCACCGCAGACCTCACCACTGTCACACTTCCCTCGTACATATCCTGTACCACTCTTACGTACTTCTCTGCCACTCCCGACTTCCTCATACAATACCACAGCTCCTCTCAGTCACCCTGTCATATGCTTTCTTCAGGTCCACAAACACACAATGCAACTCCTTCTGGCCTTCTCTAAACTTCTCCATCAACACATTCAGAGCAAACATAATATCTGAGGTGCTCTTTCTTGGCATGAAACCATACTGCTGCTCATTAATTATCACCTCACTTCTTAACTGAGCTTCCACTACTCTTTCCCATAACTTCATGCTGTGGCTCATCAATTTTATCCCCCTGTAGTTACTACAGTCCTGCACATCCCCCTTATTCATACATATCTGCACCAGTACACTTCTTTTCCACTCCTCAGACATCCTCTCACTTTCCAAGATTCCATTAAACATTCAGGTTAAAAACTCCACTGCCATCTCTTCTAAACACCTCCATGCTTCCACAGGTATGTCATCTGGACCAACAGCCTTTCCATTCTTCATCCTCTTCATCGCTGTCCTTACCTCCTCCTTGCTAATCCGTTGCACTTCCTGATTCTCTATCTCCACATCATCCAACCTCTTCTCTCTCGTTCTCTTCATTCATCAGCCTCTCAAAGTCCTCTTTCCATCTGCTCAACACACTCTCCTCCCTTGTGAGTACGTTTCCATCTTTTTCCTTTATCACCCTAACCTGCTGCTCCTCTTTCCCAGCTCTGTCCCTCTCTGTAGCCCACCGGTCCTTTTCTTCCTCCTTAGTGTCCAACCTCTCATACAACTCATCATACACCTTTTCTTTAGCCTTCGCCACCTCTCTCTTCACCTTGCGCCTCATCTCCTTGTACTCTTGTCTACTTTCTGCATCTCTCTGACTTTCCCACTTCTTCTTCACCATCCTCTTCCTCTGTATACTCTCCTGTATTTCCTCATTCCACCACCAGGTTTCCTTTTCCTCCTTCCTCTGTCCAGATGTCACCCCAAGCACCCTTCTTGCTGTCACCCTTACTACATCTGCTGTAGTTTCCCAGCTGTCTGGTGACTCTTCACTACCACCCAGTGTCTGTCTCACCTTCTCCCTAAACTCAACCTTGCAGTCTTCCTTTTTCAACTTCCACCATTTGACCCTTGGCTCTGCCCTCGCTCATCCTCTTCTTGATCTCCAACGTCATCTTACAGGCCACCATCCTATGCTGCTTAACTACACTTTCTCCTGCCACTACTTTGCAGTCTTCAGTCTCCTTCAGATTGACTCTTCTGCATAGGATGTCATCTACCTGTGTGCATCTTCCTCCACTCTTGTACGTCACCCTATGTTCCTCCTTCTTCTTAAAATACGTATTCACCACAGCCATGTCCATCCTTTAGGAAAAATCCACTATCATCTGACTTTCTTCATTCCTCTCCTTGACACCATACCTACCCATCACCTCCTCGTCTCCTCTGTTCCCTTCACCAACATGCCCATTGAAATCCGCTCCAATCACCACTTTCTGTCCCTTGGGTACACTGATCATCACTTCATCCAACTCACTCCAGAAATCGTCTCTCTCATCCACTGCACACCCAACTTGTGGTGCATATGCACTAAGAACATTCATCATCACACCTCCAGTTTCCAGCTTCATCATCCTCACTCTGCCTGACACTCTTTTCACCTCCAGGACATTCTTGACGTGACCGTCGTCATCAAGTTCTTCCATGAGAGCCCTGAATACAAGGAGGACTGACAGATCATTTATGTCAGGTAGAATGCCCAGAGGGGGCTGGGTGGTCTCGTGGCCTCGGACCCCCTGCAGATTTTAATTTTTTTCTCCAGCCGTCTGGAGTTTTTTTTTTTTTTTTTTTCTGTCCTCCCTGGCCATCAGACCTTACTCTTATTTTATGTTAATTAGTGTTCTCTTATTTTAATTCTTATTTTGTCTTTTTTTCTCTTTCTTCATCATGTAAAGCACTTTGAGCTCCATTATTTGTATGAAGATGTGCGACAGAAATAAATGTTGTTGTTGTTGACATGCTGTTCCTTCAGAGTAACTCCTACTCCATTTCTCCTCCCATCCACACCATGATAGACAATCTGAATCCCCCTGGCCTTACTCCCCTTCCATTTAGTCTCTTGCACCTTCCTTCTCACCATCATGTCGGCTAACTCTCCCCCCTTACCAGTCATACTGCCAACATTCACAGTTCCTACCCTCAGTTCCACTCTCTTTACCTTCCTTGTGATTGATGCTGGCTGTGAAAGGCGCTATATAAAGTACTGTAAACATTAATAATCCATACTTGTTAATAGTGCTAAGACTTATGACGATTTTAATAATAATAATACATTTTATTTCCCATGCTCAAGGCACTTACAGAATATAAGACAGAACGCCAGGGCAGGTTATCCTCCCTATGAAAGGCACTATATAAATGATGCCTCTATATGAAAGCTGGATTTGTTGAGTAATATTAAAACTTAAGAAATGATGTTGTTATATATATTGATATTAAAGGCACAATATGAAGAACGGCCATAAAGTACACATGATAAAACTTACTTTGAAAGGCACTATATAAAATAATGACTAATAAGCTGATGAGCATTTAGACATGAAATGTTAATTTTGTGGGTGGCATGGTGGCGCAGTGGTAGCGCTGCTGCCTCGCAGTTAGGAGACCCGGGTTCGCTTCCTGGGCCCTCCCTGCATGGAGTTACTTTATTGACATGAGCCATGTTTATTTAACATAGCATAATTAATTTAACAGAGTATGAAAAAGTTTTGGGTGGCACGGTGGCGCAGTGGGTAGTGCTGCTGCCTCGCAGTTGGGAGACCTGGGGACCTGGGTTTGCTTCCCAGGTCCTCCCTGCGTGGAGTTTGCATGTTCTCCCCATGTCTGCGTGGGTTTCCTCCCACAGTCTAAAGACATGCAGGTTAGGTAGATTGGTGATTCTAAATTGGCCTGAGTGTGTGCTTGGTGTGTGGGTGTGTTTGTGTGTGTCCTGCGGTGGGTTGGCACCCTGCCCGGGATTGGTTCCCTGCCTTGTGCCCTGTGTTGGCTGGGATTGGCTCCAGCAGACCCCCGTGACCCTGTGTTCGGATTCAGCGGGTTGGAAAATGGATGGATGGATGTTAATTTTGTTATTATCTGCTGTATGAAAGTCATAATATAAATACTGGCCATGAAGAAGACTGAAATGACACATTTAATATAATTGCTGAGAAGTTGGATTCTTGCTGATTTAAAAGAAAAGAAAAAAATATAAAGTGACAGAACTGTAAAACTTATGTTGTAAAATATGGTTTGATTTTCTATGATGAGGCTTCATTTGAAAGGCACTAAATGAAATAATGACCAATACGTTGGATGTTTCAGTTAGTATTCAGTCTTAAAAGTGATTAAGTTATATGTCTTGATATGAAAGGTACAATATAAATACTGGCCAAGAATATGAGTGAAAGGCACTATATGAAGTCATTACTAAGTAGCTGGATTTGTTGGTGACGCAGATACAAAAGAAAAATGAATAAAATAACAGGGCTGTAATGCTGATGTTGTGAAATATAGATTTATGTGTTCATGATTAGGCTTTGAAAGGCACTATATATGAAATAAATAATGACTAAGTGCTTGATTCTTAATGATGCTGAAAGAAAACAACGTAAAAAATGTATACATTGACAGGGTTGTTAAAGATATGTTCCGTTATGGAGATTTATTTGCTATGATGGTGCTTCATTTGAAAGGCACTATATTAGCTAATAATAATAATAATTAAACCGGGTGTGTCATTAACCGTAGTTGTTAGTGTTTGCGATTCAGACCCATGAATATATATGACAATCTGGGTGGTCACTTACCAGGTAACGCTTGTGGGTGGTCGGCCAGTCGGCAAACTTCCGTCACGCCCTCTCAGTTGCGAGAAGCAGCGCCTCGATTTGTACTACAGGAGCGCGTCTCAGCCTTTAAGTATTTGCGACCCGAGTTTTCATAACAGTTTTAATCGCCCCCCCCCCCCTGAAAGGAGCCCACTAATACCAATTTGTTCTTTTTTAATTAATATGTCATAGATGCATATTTTATTATACCTACTTAACTTTTATCGACATTTATCTAACTCTATATTTTTTTTTCTAGTATCAGAATGTAGTTTAAGTTCATTTGTTTTGGTTTCAACAGATGGATTTTTCACATCTTCGTGCCCCCCTTTTTGTTACTTCGCGCCTCCGTCGGGGGGCCCGCCCCACAGTTTGAGAACCACTGGTATGTGCCATGAAGAGGAACACGACTCGTGTTCTGCCCTACTTGACGCTCGTCAGGTGGACGCACCTTCAGCTTCCCTTACCTCAGACGTCAGCGCGTGGGGCGTGGCCTCTGACGTTACGCTATGGCAGCTGGCTCGCTTACGTGACACGGTGAAGATCGGAGTATTACATCCATAGTTCTGACTCACAATCTGATGATATGGGTGGTCACCTACCAGATAACACTTGTGGGTGGTCGGCCAGTTAGCAGACTTCTGCCATACCCTCTCAGTTGCGAGAAGCACCTCACAGATATGTGGTACCGTACCTGTCAAATAATACAAAGAGTACACGACACGTGTTTCTGCCCCAATTGGGGCTCATCAGGTTCTACGCACCGAACTTGGGACATCAGCGACTGACGTGAATCCTCTAACGTTGAGCCGGGTCCGACTGGTTCGCTTACCTAATTAGGGTGAAGCACAGGTCGCGTACTCTTTATATTATTTGGCCGGCAACGTGCGTGGAGTTTGCATGTTGGTTTCCTCCCACAGTCCAAAGACATGCAGGTTAGGTGGATTGGCGATTCTAAATTGGCCCTAGTGTGTGCTTGGTGTGTGGGTGTGTGTCCTGCGGTGGGTTGGCACCCTGCCTGGGATTGGTTCCTGCCTTGCGCCCTGTGTTGGCTGGGATTGGCTCCAGCAGACCCCCGTGACCCTGTGTTCGGATTCAGAGGGTTGGAAAATGGATGGATGGATATATATATATATATATGTATATATATATATATATATATATATATATACACATACTGCGGTGGGTTGGCACCCTGCCCAGGATTAGTTCCTGCCTAGTGCCCTGTGTTGGCTGGGATTGGCTCCAGCAGACCCCCGTGACCCTGTGTTCGGATTCAGCGGGTTGGGAAATGGATGAATGGATGGATGGATGGATGGATGGATGTACCACATATCAATGATGCTCTTCTCGCAAGGAGGACATGGCGGATGCTTGCCGACTGGCCGACCAACCACAAGCGTTACCTGGTAGGTGTCCGACCATCCATACAATGAGACTGCGATTCAGACCTATGAATGTAATACTCCGATCTTCAAGATGGCAAGCAAGTGAACCCGCCGCCGTGGCTTCTCGTCCGAGGTTCGGTCCTAGTAAAGGGACGCAAAGGTGCGGCCACCTGACGAGCGGAACACGTGTCGTGAAGTCTTTGTGTTATTTGGCAGGTACTGTGCGCCCACACACTCACACACATTATATATAATATCTATCTGCGATGCAACGGCTCTTTATACTGTATTTCTGTATATTAAGATGGTTTTTATAACCATAAATTAGTTTTTGAGGGGCAGGTTGATTCAGACGAAGCACTACTGAAGGCCTAGGTGTGAAATGCACGGTCCGCCATATATATTATATATACACACATATGATAATGTAATGACTACAAAGTAACTTCAGCACTTTCTATGAAAATGTGCATTATAACAAATGTAAATATTAGTTAGTAAGGCGCTATATGAAATAAAGAGTAATAAACTGGACTTCCGTATGGTATTTTCAGCTGATGTTTAAGAACACCTGCTAAAGGCCGTTTCCCTTTAAAGTGAATGCGCGACTTTAGATATGACGAACCCCCGCGTGTTGAAAGGCGCTATACTGTACAGAACAACGCCCGTTTATCGCCCGATGTCATCACCCGTCGTGTGCTCAGATGTGTGGCGCCAGCTAACAGGAGAGGAAATGGCGTGAAGCTCTGAGTTATGATGGTAGTGTGTGTGTGTGTGTGTGCGCACACTCCCCGGGGGTCCCGTTTTGAGCTCCCAGCCCCGTTCTCTTTTACCTAAACGTCCCCCGGCTCTCTGCCGGCACCCAACTGTCTCCGCGAGGAGGACGACCGACCCCACAGAAGTGTCCTGTCGACATGAGTCAGTGCCGCCCTGAGGGGGGACCACCCAGAGACAATGTGGGTGGCTCAGCCTCCGTGCCCTTTGAATCCTTGGCATCCTTGGCTGCCACAGCAGCACAGGTGCCAAATGTGACTGTTTATGTTGGTGGCTTTGTCAAGAGGACACTTGTCTAGGAGGATATCTGAGACCCCCTGAGTGCCTGCCGTCACAAAGGCCCCTTGATTGAATCCGAGAGCCGCCAGATGGATTTTCTTTCAGACTTGAAGGCCTTTCAATTCGGTTTTTAACGCCTCCTCCTCCTCCTCTGTTGCTTTTTATTTTCTTTAAAGAAGCTGCCGGCTGGAGGAGAAGCGGCCATCGAGATTTGAACGTGCGGGGTGCGGGCAGCTGGGCTGCGCAGGCGTCGAGGGGTTAGGTGGGCAGTGGTCCCTTCTGCATGACCCGCGTTTCCACCTTCACTCTTCACTCTGTCCCATGTCGTCTCTTTAGGGACCTCCATCGCTGGACTCTTAGATACCCTCCTGTGCTATCTGACCAGGAGAACACCGTTACCTTCGGGGGTAGGGGGTTGGGGGATTGATGGCAGAAGACCACGGCAGCCAGGGACGGTCATTCACGTGACATCGAAAATGTGAGCCATTGATAAAAATGGTCAGATATTCAAAAATTAAACTTTAATATGAAAGAACGGCATGGATAAGAAGGCAAGAGCACCGCGGGCTGGTGGGCGACCGCAGAGTCGCGACATGACCCTGACCTGGACGACACACGGACAGAGAAAGAAAAGAAAGAAAGAAAGAATAGCGAGAGCAAAAGGATTTAGAAAAGGAAAAAAACACGAGACCAGGAGCGATGAAACACCTCGGGACCACAAAAGCCCACCCGGGCCCGCTTTGGAAATCGGGACACTCGAAGCTCAAGGAGCGACCGACGGGGACAGTTAGTGACCAAAATGACCAAAGCAGTCAGGGACGAGGCTTTAGGAAGTGACCACACGGACTGGAGGAGATGAAGAAATGCCCGAGCGACTCAAACTGGAGATGAAATGTAAAAATGGACACGCACGCCGAGTCAGCATAAATAGGAACAGTAAAAATATATATATATATATATAAATGACACCCACTAGAAATAAAATAAATAAAAAATGAGCACACAAGTCTTAGATCAACGTACATACGTAATAAAAATGACGATCGTGAACACATATTGGATATACTAAGAGATATAAAAACGACCACCCAGTAGTCAGGCATCGGAGTAAAAATTTAATAAAAAAGTACAATAGTGGGCGTGTATAACAAATAAGAATGAAATAAAAAATAACCACAATAAACGTTCAATAAAAATGTCCATGGTGGAGACGTATTGGAAATAATAATGAATATAAAAATGAACACACTGGTCACTCATTAAAGTAAATTTTCACAAAAGAAATCACCATAGTCGACGTGTATTGGAAATATGATTAATAATAATAATAATAATAATACAAATAAGCACACGAGTCAGAAGAAATATTTAGTTAAAAAAAACAAGACCACAGTGGACACACACACTCACACACAGGAAATAATAGTAAATATAAAAATGACCAGACTGGTCACGCATTCAATATTTCATAAATATTTACAATTGTGGACACATATTGGAAATAGTAATAAATAAATAAAGGAGGGCGGCACGGTGGCGCAGTGGGTAGCGCTGCTGCCTCGCAGTTAGGAGACCTGTGGTTCGCTTCCCGGGTCCTCCCTGCGTGGAGTTTGCATGTTCTCCCCATGTCTGCGTGGGTTTTCTCCCACAGTCCAAAGATATGCAGGTTAGGTGGATTGGTGATCCTAAATTGTCCCTAGTGTGTGCTTGGTGTGTGTGTGCCCTGTGGTGTGTGTGTGCCATGCAGTGTTTCCTGCCTTGTGCCCTGGGTTGGCTGGGATTGGCTCCAGCAGACCCCCGTGACCCTGTGTTGGAAAATGGATGGATGGATAAATAAAGTCAATCATTACGGTAAATCTCTCTCTGTATATATAAAATCCAACATCTGTCTGTCTGTCCGCCTTTCACCAGAGAACGACTTCACAGATATAAATCGTTTTTTTCTAGAATTTGCTTGAACATTCCAGTTGATTTTGCGACTTCTCTCATCTCGCGCTAAATCCCAGACAGAGGCTGTGGGCCGAAGGGAGGGGGAAGCGTGACGTCAGGAGTGGGGAGCTGGGCGGGGCCCTCCTCATTCACGCGCCAGCCTCCGCTCGAGTCGCTCTACCTGTCGCCACATGTTGCAGCCACCTGTTTCACTACTACGTGGGCGGAGCCGCAGGGGACAGCTAGTGTTTAATAAAACAATTACCATAGAGAATGTGAATTGGAAAAAAATAATAAATATATAAAAAAACACATTAGTCTCTCTTATGGGAAAGGTGCTAGACAAATAAAATGTATTATTATTATTTACAGTAAATAATCAATAAAATGACCTCAGAGGTCATGTATTGAGAATAATAAATGTAAAAATGAGCACACAAGTCACAGATCAATATAAATATTCAATTAAAAAATTACAATTGTGGACACCCACTGGAAATAGCAGCAAATATAAATATAACCCCACTGGTCACACATCAAAGTAAATATTCATGAAACAATGACCATAGTGGACATGTTTTGGGAATAATAATAAATATTAAAATGACTAGGGGCGGCACGGTGGCACAGTGGGTAGCGCTGCTGCCTCGCAGTTAGGAGACCTGAGGTTCGCTTCCCCGGGTCCTCCCTGTGTGGAGTTTGCATGTTCTCCCCGTGTCTGCGTGGGTTTCCTCCCACAGTCCAAAGACATGCAGGTTCTGAATTATCCCTAGTGTGTGTGTGTACCCTGTGGTGGGCTGGCGCCCTGCCCGGTGTTTGTTCCTGCCTTGCGCCCTGTGCTGGCTGGGATTGGCTCCAGCAGACCCATGTGACCCTGTAGTTAGGATATGGCAGGTTGGGCAATGACTGACTGACAAACTGAATACGCTTGTTTTGCCTGAACATTTACAAAATGTTGGTGTCCTCAACTCACATTTTGCATTAAAACATCACAAAAAAATATTGAGTTCACCTGCATGTGCATTTTATACGTCTGTATGCATTTTCCCGTGTAGCTCACACTATTGAATTAAAACATGAATGCTGCCAAAACAGAACAATGCAATTTCCTAATCCACAGTTAAGACTTCTTCATTTGTCACTTTGTTCCATGTCACCGTGTCACTTAATTCACAGGTCCAGTTGCATGTGTGACGTGTTTTTGAGTTCGTCAGATGACTGGCACTGAGGTGTCTGGTGGAGTGGAGCCACTCAGGTTCACTCTTATTGACTCATTTAAATGTTCGTCTGTCAGTCTTGTTCTGAACTTTGATTTCATGACATTCACGTCAGACTCACAGAGGTATGGAGACCCAAACACAGCAGACATTTTCAGAGCTGCGCGGTGAAGATTCGGCAATCCTCCGAATACCGGTCCCAAATTATTTAACAACTCTTTTCCTATCGAGTGGACAATATTTAGGAGCGGGAGCAATAAGGTTAGTTATAACCAGCTTACTTATTTAAAAATTTAGGTTGCATCATGACTTGTCGACCTTTCAGTGGCGCAACTGCCACAAACGCAATCTTTTCGGCAATTATATGCATTTGCTCAGCGATAACTACAACATTTAGTTGCTCCGTGTTGAACCGTTACCACTAAGAGACGTTGCAGCTGTTGTGCTGGAATTAATACAAAATATTGGAAATACATCTTATTGTCTTGCAATAAATGTTTTTTCGCGGCTTTCAGTGTAGTATTGTCCACTCGATAGGAAAAGAGTTGTTAAATAATTTGGGACCGGTATTCGGAGGATTGCCGAAGATTCTTCTAGTTATCTGGCTCTACTAAACTCTAATGCTGTTGACACTTTAACTGCACATTATTTTGAAGGTTTACTAATATATAATAAATAAAATCCAATGTCTGTATGTCTGTCCGCATTTCACAAGAGAACTACTTAATGGTTGCGGTGGGCTGGCGCCCTGCCCGGAGGTTTGTTTCCTGCCTTGCGCCCTGTGTTGGCTGGGATTGGCTCCAGCAGCCCCCGTGACCCTGTAGTTAGGATATAGCGGATTGGCTAATGGATTGATGGAACTACTTACCGGATTTAGATCGTTTTTTTTTTTCTATAATTTGCTTGAACATTCAGATTGATTTTGCAACTTCTCTCATTTCGCTATGTATCATAGCTCGCTTGCGGTACCGATTTATTTGTGCGAATCCCAGAAACACACAGCGGGCCAAGGGGAGAGGAGCCTCACTAACTCGCCAGCTCCGGGACGTGTCCCTTAACTCCGCTTAGCTAGCGAACGAGAGAACAATTGAATTCAACTTCGTTTAATATTTAAAATAAAGTGTTACTTAGGTCTTGATGAGTTTGAGTCCGGATATGCCAACATTGCAAAGAGAGATTGCAATTCAAATTGTGGATCGTGATTTTGTGTTAAAAGGATCGTGATATGATTTTTTTTGGAAATGATCGCCCACCCCTAATGTGACTAATCAAGTTCTCAGATTTATGTAGGATTCATTAACCCTTTGGTAAGGTACTTGGAAAGGAGTGGCGAGCTACCGGTAACTCACAAGTGACGTGTTGGAGACCCCTGTTCTAGATAGTAGGCCTACTCTCTCTTATTTCTTCCCATGTAATTAATGTTTCTCGGACGGGCTTCTTCCATTTCTAGATGTCGTTCTGTTCGTACACAACACAGTACTGAAGTGGTCAATGCCCGAGTCACCGCACGTACAGATTATTGTAATGCTATTCTATCCGGCATCCCACAAAAAGTGTATCCATCTATTTCCTCTAGGGGTCGCTAGCTCCCTAGTTGGAATAAGTTCATTTGTAATTGTGGCATTTTAAGTAAACATAAAACTATATAGATATAAAGTAAAAAGGCGATATCCCTCCCATAGTGATATGGCGGTGAGAACTCACATAAGAGAAAAAAACAGTTTTCTTTAACGACAATTTACGCAGCATTACAAAGCCAAATGGCAGGACAATTACCAAGTTGGGATCTCGATGTATACAGTCTGCCATTGTTCATCGCTGCACTGATAGGACTTTGGGTGGAGTGGTGGCTCTGATCTGATCTAAGGATCTGCGCTGGTATCCAGAAAGTTGCTGGTTCGAATCCCCGTCACTGCCAAAAGAGATCCTACTCTGCTGGGCCCTTAACCTGTAATTGCTCCAGGGGTGCTGTACAATAGCTCTGACCCTTCGCTCTGACCCCAAGGGGTATGCAAAAACTATTCATCCATCCTCCAACCCTCTGAATCCAAACACAGGGTCACGGGGGTCTGCCAGAGCCAATCCCAGCCAACACGGGGCACAAGGCAGGTACTAATCCCGGGCAGGGTGCCAACCCACCACAGGACACACACACACACACACACACACACCAAGCACACACCAGGGCCAGTTTAGAATCACCAATCCACCTAACCTGCATGTCTTTGGACTGTGGGAGGAAACCCACGCAGACACGGGGAGAACCCGGGAAGTGAATCCAAGTCTCCTAACTGCGAGGCAGCAGCTCTACCACTGCGCCACCGTGCCGCCCTATGCAAAAACTAACAAATTGCTAATACAAGAAATTGTATAAAGCGAAATAAAGAACAAAAAAAAAAAAAAAAACCCAACAACAACTTTCAGGACAGATGACGTTATCAGCCATCCGTCCGTCGGCTTCGAGGTGTTAGGCTGCTGTCCAAGTCTTTATATACCGTCTTCCCCACATGTATGCCCTTACTTAGGTTCCAGACAAGGCAAGGAGAGGATTCAATTTCATCTCTAACATACAGAAATAGTACAAGGCCCATTTTCATAGTTGTACCTTCTCTCTTCAAATGCTTACATAGCAGTTTCTAAATGCTGAGAGCCCCTGTGTGCTAACTTTGGCCTGGCCTGTACATGTGAGTGGATTTATAAAATAATTTTTGTACAGAGCACAGTGACATTAAACTTACATTCTGATTACACCATCACTTACAACTTATTCAAAATCCTGCTGCCAGGATAATAACCTGCTGTTCTAAATCCAATGAACATATTACACCAATTCTTTCTCAACGTCACTGGCTCTCTGTTAACTACCGATTACACTACTAAATACCGCTCTTAACATTTAAAGCTCTCCACAACCTCACTGATCTCCTACAGACTTACACTCCTCTTGCTCACTCAGATCCTCATCTGCAGCTCGACTTTCTGTACCGCACATCAAACTCTGGTCTATGGGAGCTCCAGCGTCTCTCATGGTGCTCCTCAACTCGGGAATTCTCTTCCCTCTCATCCCTTCTCTCTCGTCCTTCCCTCTCACGATTCAATAACACATTTTAAAACTGCCCTCAAAACATATCTTTTCACACTGGCATACCAATTATGAATTTTATTCTGTTACTGCCTGTTATCTTTGTTTGTTTGCTAATTATTGCTTTTTGATTTATCGTTCTCTTTGTTTTAATTTTATTAGTGTTGTTTAATTTCATTGTAAGGTGACCTTGAGTGTTAAGAAAGGCGCATATTAAATAAAATTTATTGTTATTATTATTATTACTGGTATGGTCAGCAGTAACATAGAAGCCATGCAAACATCACTGGAGATAGATAGATAGAAACTCTATCTATCTATCTATCTATCTATCTATCTATCTATCTATCTATCTATCTATCTATCTATCTATCTATCTATCTATTATATAGTGCCTTTCATCTATCTATCTATCTATCTATCTATCTATCTATCTATCTATCTATCTATCTATCTATCTATCTATCTATTATATAGTGCCTTTCATCTATCTATCTATCTATCTATCTATCTATCTATCTATCTATCTATCTATCTATCTATCTATCTATCTATCTATCTATTATATAGTGCCTTTCATCTATCTATCTATCTATCTATCTATCTATCTATCTATCTATCTATCTATCTATCTATCTATCTATTATATAGTGCCTTTCATCTATCTATCTATCTATTATATAGTGCCTTTCATCTATCTATCTATCTATCTATCTATCTATCTATCTATCTATCTATCTATCTATCTATCTATCTATCTATCTATTATATATTGCCTTTCATCTATCTATCTATCTATCTATCTATCTATCTATCTATCTATCTATCTATCTACCTATCTATCTATCTATCTATCTATCTATCTATCTATCTATCTATCTATCTATCTATCTATCTATCTATTATATAGTGCCTTTCATCTATCTATCTATCTATCTATCTATCTATCTATCTATCTATCTATCTATCTATCTATCTATCATATAGTGCCTTTCATCTATCTATCTATCTATCTATCTATCTATCTATCTATCTATCTATCTATCTATCTATCTATCTATCTATCTATAGTGCCTTTCATCTATCTATCTATCTATCTATCTATCTATCTATCTATCTATCTATCTATCTATCTATCTATCTATCTATCTATCTATCTAATCCCTCGCTACTTCGCGGTTCACTTTTCGCGGATTCACGACTTCGCGGATTTTATATGTAAGCATATCTAAATACATAACGCAGATTTTTCGCTGCTTCGCGGGTTTCTGCAGACAATGGGTCTTTTTACTTCTGGTACTTGCTTCCTCAGTTGGTTTGCCCAGTTGATTTCATACAAGAGATGCTATTGGCGGATGGCTGAGAAGCTACCCAATCAGAGCACGCAGTTAAGTTCCTGTGTGCTGCTGATTGGCTCAGCGACGGAGTGCTGCATTAACCAGGAAGTCTCATCTCACTCATTCAGCATTAACGTGCTCCTGCTCCTGCTTCAGGAGCCATGTCCAAGCACCAACAGAAGATGCAAATGATTGCAGAAAAGGTAAAAGTTTTGGATATGTTGAAGGAAGGGAACAGCTACACTGCTGCAGGACACCATTACAGCATCAATGAGTCCACAATTCTTTTTATTTAAAAAGGAGGAAAAGCATATAAGATCTACAGCCACAGTGTTCTTTAACCAGGGTGCAAAACGAGTTGCAAGTGGACGTGATAAGGCAGTAGTCTGGATGGAATCTGCTTTAGGAATCTTTGCAACAAGGTCGACGACGTCATGACCGCCTGCAAGCTGCTACGTGTACTTCGCTATACAGTAAGTGTAAACTTATCTACTGATTTCATATTGCTTAGCAGTTGTCCCTGTTATTAACAGAGTAAAGGATGGGTTGTAAACAATACAGGGAGGGTTTAAAAACGTCCAAATACACGTTAAATAATTAAATAAATATAGTGTCCCTACTTCGCGGAAATTCAGTTACCGCGGTCGGCTTTGGAACCTATCTCCCGCGATAAGTGAGGGATTACTGTATCTGTTTTTTTCACAGATAAGAGCACATGTGACAGACTGGAGAAGCCGTGGAGAACGTTCTGCTGCCTGTAACATCGTTCAGCATGACTGGTTTGGTGGTGGGTCAGTGATGATCAGTCTGGGGCGACATATCCATGGAGGGACACACAGACCTCTACAGGCTAGACAATGCCACCTTGACTGCCAGTACGTATTGGGATGAAATCCTTGGACCCATTGACAGACCCTATACTGGTTCCTCCTGGTGCCCAACAATGCCTGGCAACATGTGGTGAGAGGATGAAGGAACTGACACCATTGACTGCCTCCTCCCCCATGCTCACTCACCTGACCTCAATCCAATAGAACACCTCTGGGTGGGACATTATGTTTGGGTCCATCCAACCACCTCAGCCTGTCTAGGACCTCAGTGATGCCCTGGTCCAGATCTGGTAGGAGATCCTCCAGGACACCATCCGTCGTCTCATTAGGACGTTGTGAGGCATGGGGGTGGTGGTGGTGGTGGTGTTAACTACTAAGTACCATTTGGAGTTCCTGCAATGAAATTTCGGCACAATGGACTCACCTGCCTGCCCCGTCATTGTTTCCCATTTGATTTTTGGATTGTCTCTCTGTCGGTTCATCATTTTCATTTCCATCCTTTCGTTCCTCACACGTCACCATATCAGTCCATAGCAGTAGAGAGAGCCAGCAGGAGTTTTCTCCCCATTGAGATCTGATGGGTTTTCAAAGTGGTCCTTTAAGTTTTTTGAGCAGTTTATTATACAGTATATGACTCTTCAACACCATTGTCATTCCAATTGTAATTTATGCCAGCGAGACGTGGAGAATCACAGCAAAGGTAGCAAGAAAATGGAATGTTTTCCAACAGTGCTGCCTAAGAAGAATTCTGGGCATCACGTATTGTGATCATAGCACAAATGAAGAAATCCTGCAATGTAGCAGCATGAAAAGACTGGAGGATGTTGGAAGGGAACGTCGCTTACGATCAGCAGGACATATTCCTCGCCTACCTGACCGTCAACATCCCAGGATAGCAATGACATGGACACCACCAAAGGGGAAGAGAGACCAGGGAAGACATGGCACAGAACATTCCAAGAAGACCTAAAACTTATCAGCGTCAAGTGGGAAGATATGGATGGACTTGCAAGTGACTGACAAAAATGGAGAAAGCTTACTGGCCAATGCACTCAAGAGCACTGGAGTCTAAGTAAGTCGAGAGGGAGAAGAGACACTCATCTTTGAGGTCCACCTGTTGAGAGTTTCTGGAGGAGAAGATAAGGAGTCTCACCAGGTGACAATAAAAGGATGGATTGGAAAGTGACGAGTTGAACCAAAGAGAAGCAGGCTTGGTGGTCCATCAGTTTCTCTTCCGTTACCCCGTATGTACGCACTCACATTTGTGACGGGAGGCCATAAAACCGGACGAGCTGTGGATGTGGCCGGGCCGGTGGACTTTTGCACTTCATTCACATGCCGTCCGGCCGTCCAGAGGTCCCCCCAAGGCGCAGAATTCACTCCGTCTGGGCAAGAAAATTGTTGTGGAGCCCCAAATGGCTTAGCAGCGCATATCATGCAGTAATTAGCACAGCATGTCAGGCACTAAAGAGGCCGTTCTGCAGCGGGCTGCTGAGCTGTAAGGTGAACTTTTATGGACTTTTAACAAGTCGTTGTGGAATGTGGTCAGACCATCAGCGGTTTATAAATCTTAATTTATTTCTTGGGGCGATGGGGGCTCATTACGCTGTGAGTTTTATAGCTCCATGCCAAGAGTTAGGCTTAGCTTCCCATAAAACCTCAAGAGCGAGAAGCACAGAACAGCCACAAGATGGCAGCAGCTGTCAGACTTGAATTGGGGATTCTGGTTGCCTGAGGTGGCCTTTCTTTCATTCCTCTGTGTTGTCTTGGTCCCCAGGATGCCTTGTACTTTATATAGCGCCTTTCAGTCCATTTTTATACTCCCCCTGGGTGCCATGCATGTACTGTGGCCTGACAGCTCCAGGAGATTTGGTTAATATCCCAGCCTGGTTAGTGTCTGGGTGAAGTTTTCTGGTTCTCCCCATGTCTCTGTTCTTCTTCTTCATGCACTCTGCTTGGCCTCCTACATCTCCAAGACAAGTTGTGGGTGATTGTACCCGGCCTTGCTTTGGTGTTCCCATCCAGGGTTCGTTCCTAAATTGCTCCTGGTGCTGCTGGGATCGGCTCTGACCCCATAATTCTGAAGTGCACCAAACAACAGCAGATGATGGATGGATTTCCCATGAGATATCAACTTAGGCAGGCGTAGGGTGACCCCCCCCCTTGGGCGTCAGTGGTGAAACTTCATAGTTTAAGTGTTTCTTAAGCTATGGGTCGTGACCCACTTTGGGTCGAGTGATGTCGGTGCTGAGTTGTGGATCACAATAGTACTGAATGGGAAAGAGTCGTGAATGATTTACGGAATGCCTTGCGATGGGTCGAGCCAAGGAGAAATGAACACCCCACTTAGGGGAGGGGGACGATGATCAATGGTGAACCTCCATGGGGGTCCCCTCAACCCCACTGTGATGACGATTGGTGGTGATTTTCCAAAAGGGGATGGGGATGACGATCAGCGGTGATTCTCCAAGTGGGAATCCTCCACCCCAATGTCATGGCGATTGGTGGTGATTATCCATGGGGGGGGCCCTCACCCCCCACTGTGGTGGCAATTTTTCAAAGGGGAGGGGAACGATGATCAATGGTGAATCTCCAAGGGGGTCTCCTCCACCCTTATATGATGATGGTCAGCAGTGATTGTCCTTGGGAGGGGGGTCCCCTCACCCCCACTGTGATGACGATCATTGGCAGTTTTTCAGAGAGGATGGGGATGACGATCAGTGGTGATTCTCCAAGTTGGGTCCCACTACCCCACTGTGACAAAAATTTGTGGCAAGGTGGATGGGGACAACAATCAGTGCTGATTATCCAAGGAGGACTAACAACCCCACTGTGATGACAATCAGTGGAGATTCTACAAGGGGGGTGCGGTCCCCCCACCCCACCGTAATGAATATTTATGGCAATTCTTCAAGATGGATGGGGACAATGATCAGTGGTGATTCTCCAAAGGGATCCCCATCACCCCACCCTGACGGAAATCGGTGACAATTCTGCAACAGGGATGGGGACAACGATCACTGGTGATTCTCCATGAGGGATCAACAACCCCACGGAATGATGATTGGTGGAGATTCCACAAAGTTGATGGATCTCCAAGGCAATTGTGGGACGCGAAGACAAAATTGAGATGCAGGGATAAAAGGTTTTAAGAATTACGACACCTGAGGCTTCATATCTGACATAGGGTTTGGAGTAACGTTCAATACAAAGGAAAGACACAACTGTTTGGCATCTTGGCTATGTGGGGACAGTGTGGCCGCCAGCAGGAATGCACAGCTGACCATCTGCTGAGCTGTCTCCACGCAGTATGCGTTACACTAGTGCCGCTATTTCAGGTGTCTGTTGGCTGCTGTTGCTGCCAGAGACCACCAGAGATTTTTCAGAGGGAAGGGGGATGACAATCAGTGGTGATTCTTCAAGGGGATCCCACCACCCCACCGTAATGAAAATTTGTGACAATCCTTCAAGATGGATGGGGACAATGATCAGTGGTGATTCTCCAAGAGGGTCCCCATCACCCCACCCTGATGAAAATCGGTGGCGATTCTGCAAGGTGGATGGGGACAACGATCACTGGTGATTCTCCAAGCGGGACCAACAATCCCACTGTGATGACAATCAGTGGCAATTCTCCATGAGGAACCAACAACCCCACGGAATGATGATTGGCGGAGATTCTACAAAGTGAATGGATCTCCAAGGCAATTGTGGGTCGTGAAGACACAAGGAAGACAAAATTGGGATGCGGAGAAAAAAACGTTTTAAGAACCACAACATCTGAGGCTTCATGTCTGACGTAGGGTTTGGAGTAATGTTCAATAGAAGGGAAAGACATGACTTAGGGGTTGGAGTTGAATACACCAGTAAGGGATCAACAAAAATAGAATTTTTAGTTGCTTACACCACCTAAGGATCAGAGGAAATTCATTCATCCCTCCGTTTTCTGACACTTATCTGGGTCCGGATTGTGGTGGGGAGCAGTCTGTGTAAAGATGCGTAGATGTTCCTTACTCCTGTCATCTCCTTCAACTTCTCCAGGGGGTTACCGAGGTGTTCTCAGGCTAGCCGAGATATCTCCTCTCTCAAGCATGTCCTGGTCCTGTTCAGAGGTCTCCTCCCAGTTGGACCTTCCTGAAATACGACACCCCAGGAAGGTGTCCAGGAGGCGTCCTAATCAGATGCCCGGACCACCTCAACTGTCTCCTCAGGGGAGCAGAGGCTCTACTTTGAACTGAGTGTCGCTGCTCCTCACCTTGTCAGTAAGGCTGAGCCCAGAAAGTTCATTTCTGCCTTGTATCCACGATCAGGGTCGAGTGGTCACTGCCCAAAGCTCGTGATCATGTAGATCGACGATTGGCTCAACTCTCTCTTTTCGCGATGAATGCAGACGCCGCTCCGATCCACCTGTTGATCTCCTGCTCCCTTCTCCCCTCGCTCGTGAACAAAACCCAGAGATCCTGTACGAAGCTCTTTCAGGGCGGACGTTGACACAAAGGGTCGAAGGCGAATGTCAACTTGAGTCGATATCTCGGGGGAGAGGGCGGGAATCGGCCGTAAATGTTGACAGAACTCACCGTTCCGTTTCAGTTCGACTCTCTTTGCTAGAAGGGCAGTCAGCTTCGTTGATTCGCCCTCAAATCCCTGCATCGATGGCATCGACAAAATGGCATTGAAATCTGGTGAGCGAGAAAAGCGAATGCACAAAGCAAAATACGCCGCGGACGACGACGTTTTGCATATCATTTCTGAATCGGATTCTGACTTATCGGACTCCGAGTGTTCTGGTGATCGAAAAGAAAAGAGAAGAACCTGCATCAGCAGATTGGAACTGCGATCAGCTGGGGGCCAAACACGTTCGTGTAGCCGATACGCATACGGCAACGTTTTCCTGGGTACGCCGCCACTTATGAACACGATTGCGTTGTGTTGTCACCGCCTGTTCGGCATCTTCAGCAGCGGTGGCTATGTGGGGACAATGTGGCAGGAATGCACAGATGACCATCCGCTGAGCCGTCTCCGCGCAGTATGCGTTACACTGGTGCCGCTATTTCAGGCGTCTGTTGGCTGCTGTTGCTGCCAGAGACCACCAGAGGTTTTTCAGAGGGAAGGGGGATGACGATCAGCGGCGATTCTCCAAGGAGGACTAACAACCCCACTGTGATGACAATGACCCCACCGTGACCTCCTTCCCCACCGCAGGAACTTTGTGTTCAGGAGTCAAAGAGTTCCTATGTGATATGGGGGTCTGAGGCACTTGTGGGAGTGACCACAAGAGGGCACCAGAGAGCACACAGTCCACCCGTATATTAGAATAAAATAAAAGAGTTGTAGGCGGCACGGTGGCGCAGTGGGTAGTGCTGCTGCCTCGCAGTTGGGAGACCTGGGGACCTGGGTTCGCTTCCTGGGTCCTCCCTGCGTGGAGTTTGCATGTTCTCTCTGTGTCTGCGTGGGTTTCCTCCCACAGTCCAAAGACATGCTGGTTAGGTGCATTGGCAACTCTAAATTGTCCCTAGTGTGTGCTTGGTGTGTGTGTGTGTGTGCCCTGCAGTGGGTTGGCACCCTGCCCAGGATTGGTTCCTGCCTTGTGCCCTGTGTTGGCTGGGATTGGCTCCAGCAGACCCCCGTGACCCTGTGTTTGGATTCAGTGGGTTGGAAAATGAATGGATGGATGGATAATAAAAAAGCCACCAACTATCCAATAAATGATCTCTTGGGTCTTCTTATCCTTCCTCCTTTTTCTTCACCTCCACTGGCTCCCGACTCCAACTCGCCCAACGCGCTTCCTTTTATGTCGGACCCAGGAATGCTTCTGCTATCATTCCGTCCCATCCAGGAAGCAGTTCCGGGTCATAGACAAAGTAGAGCGGACCTTCCCCGACTGCACCCTCCTCTGATCCCAAGGGACCCCCGCAGGGCTGCACTTCCAGACTCCATTTCCCTAGCACCCCTGCAAGTGTCCCAACCGGGCTCTGATATGAGGACCACTGCCACCTAGCGTGTGGGGGAATGGACCCACTCAAAAATTTCCAGCTTCCTCTGGTCCCTCCATTATTTTATACCAGCTGGGCACGACATAATCTTTCCGCCCAGCTGTCCAATGATGTTTCTTTCAGGGCATAATAATTCATGCTGGCCTGGGATGCCCATTCGCATGCCACATGGGTCACTTGTGGTCCCTGTGCCACTTTGGTGTGCTTATGTAACCTTGTACCGCTCCCCGAGCTGGCACGATTATAATATGTGCTGCCGTCCCAGAGTGGCAGCAAAGTGAGAGAGAAAAATAAACACATACAGAAATGATCTGGGGAGCGTGCAACCAACACTGCATCCCAACTAAACCACCATGAGTACAGAAGCACACCAGTGGAAGCAAACGTTGAGTTACATGAGAATTGTTATCATCCAGTAAAATAAGGAATTGTACAAAGCAAACAGATCCCCAGTACACAGAGTACCGCACTGCAGAGCTTCCTCAAATCACGAAACAAAATCCACCACTGATACACAAATGTGAAATAACAAAAATAATGAAACCAGAGTCCTTCCCTGCCATGCGTAATCATTATTGTTTTGATACTGATATTGATTATTACATAGTCATTATTGTTATTATGCATAATCATTGTGAAGGATGCTCCGAGCTGTATACCTCGCAAAACAAACACACAATCTCGTACGCAGGCCCATCAGCTCCTCTCCCGAATAACTGCACCACATCCAAAAGACAAGGAAGACGATGCTTACTAAAATGAACTCAGGTTCACCGGACTTTTTCCAGGGAAGAGTGTAGCGCTCCCTCTTTCACTTTTATGGTGGCGTCTGACTTCTCCTTCAGGACCGGCTCTCTCTTCTCCTCCTTCCCCTTTCTCCCGCCCCAGATTTACATACGGTCGGCTCCTCCCCTTACAGTTTGTTTGGCTACCCTGAGTCAGGTGCTCCCTTCCCTGTGACCCACTGGCCAGCTTTGCACATTCTAGCCATTCCACCATTAACAGGACTAGGGAAAGGTGCAAACTGCCAGTGACAGCCACCCATATCCATGACAACCGTTATGTAAAATATTGTGATGTGTGGTGAGAAGGGAGGCACCTTCAGGAGTTCAGACATTTGCGTTGGATTTGCAATTCCAACAGATGGCGCACCACAAACATGAAGAACACTGCTTTTATGAATTTCATACCTAAAGGCTGCGGTATATTGGGGACATGCAGCTCCCCAAACCCGAACACAGACTGGCAGAGAGACAAAAGCAACACGCCCTTTAATCTCTTTTGTTGCCCTTACAGCTCACAATGCACACAATTCTTCACAATAAAGTTCAGCCCCTTCTCCCTCTTTTTTTCTTCACTTTCTCGCTCTCTCTCTTCTCTGCCGCCTCCACTCCCCTCCCAGCAAGCATTGTCCTCGACTTCCTGACTCTGGCTTCTCGAACGGAGTGAGGTGGCCTCCTTTATACTGCACCTAGAAGTGCTCCAGGTGCTCGGTGATCCTCTTCTGGCAGCACTCCCGGGTGTGGCAGAAGTGCTGCAGTCTAGGGCTCCAGAACTATCTAGGCGCCCCCTGGTGGAAGCCACGGGCCCCAGCAGGGTTCAGTTTCCAAGCTCCAAGCCCGTGGCCCCAATGCATTCCAAGGGAGGTTGCCCTCTTGTGTTCCGGGGAAGATATTGCTGTGGACATGTCCTCTCCCCCAGTCCTTCCATCAGAAGTGCGTCCCGACCGGGTGTCCATCACACGGCATACAACAGAGACATTTCGTTTGCATTTTTCATTCCAACAGGTGGTGCATCACAAACATGAACAGTTTTTTTTTTTTTTTTTACGAATCCCATACCAAATAGCATATAACAGAGACACAACATTAACCTCACTGAGAGTTGAGGTGAATCACGGCAATTTTCTCTTTCAATGGCTCCCCATATACAGTATTAGGCAGCAAGTGAACAGTCAGTTCTTCAAGGTGATTGAAGTAGAAGAATCTGAGCGACTTTAAGAAGGACCAATTTGTAATGGGCAGACCACTGGGTCAGAGCATCTCCAAAACAACAAGTCTTTGTGGGGTGTGTGCAGGGGTTAGCACCTACCAAAAGTCGGAGCAATGGAGGGTTATGGACTGGCCATCTCAAAGCCCCTGATTTGAATCCCAGTGGGATGTTGAAGCAGCAGAACTTCGACCACATCCCGAGGGAGGTGGTGGACATTGAGTCTGAATGGGCCATGTTCCGTGCCTCTATTGTTGAGGCGGCTGACCGGAGCTGTGGCCATAAGGTGGTCGGTGCCTGTTGTGGCGGCAATCCCCGAACCCGTTGGTGGACACCGGCGGTGAGGGATGCTGTCAAGCTGAAGAAGGAGTCCTACCGGACCCTTTTGTCCTGTGGGACTCTGGAGGCAGCTGATAGGTACCGGCAGGCCAAGCGGAATGCGGCTTTGGTGGTTGCTGAGGCAAAAACTCGGGCGTGGGAGGAGTTTGGGGAGGCCATGGAGAACGACTTTCGGACGGCTTCGAGGAGATTCTGGTCCACCATCCGGCGTCTCAGGAAGGGGAAGCAGTGCAGTGTCAACACTGTGTATGGTGGGGATGGTGCGCTGCTGACCTCGACTCGGGACGTTGTGGGTCGGTGGGGGGAGTACTTCAAAGACCTCCTCAATCCCATTAACATGCCTTCCAATGAGGAAGCAGAGCCTGGGGACTCAGAGGTGGGCTCCCCCATCTCTGGGACTGAGGTCACCGAGGTGGTCAAAAAACTCCTTGGTGGCAGGGCCCCGGGGGTGGATGAGATACACCCGGAGTTCCTCAAGGCTCTGGATGTTGTAGGACTGTCTTGGTTGACACGACTCTGCAACATCGCATGGACATCAGGGACAGTGCCTCTGGATTGGCAGACCGGGGTGGTGGTCCCCCTCTTTAAGAAGGGGGACTGGAGGGTGTGTTCCAACTACAGAGGGATCACACTCCTCAGCCTCCCTGGAAAAGTCTATTCAGGGGTCCTGGAGAGGAGGATTCGTCGGATAGTCGAGCCTCGGATTCAGGAGGAACAGTGTGGTTTTCGTCCTGGTCGCGGAACAGTGGACCAGCTCTATACCCTTAGCAGGGTCCTGGAGGGTGCATGGGAGTTTGCCCAACCAGTCTACATGTGTTTTGTGGACTTAGAAAAGGCATTCGACCGTGTCCCTCGAGGAATCCTGTGGGGGGTGCTCCGAGAGTATGGGGTACCGGCCCCCCTGATAAGGGCTGTTTGGTCCCTGTACGATCGGTGCCAGAGCTTGGTCCGCATTGCCGGCAGTAAGTCGAACCCGTTTCCAGTGAGAGTTGGACTCTGCCAGGGCTGCCCTTTGTCACCGATTCTGTTCATAACTTTTATGGACAGAATTTCTAGGCGCAGCCAGGGTGTTGAGGGGGTCCAGTTTGGTGGGCTCAGGATTGGGTCACTGCTTTTTGCAGATGATGTTGTCCTGTTTGCTTCATCAGGCCGTGATCTTCAGCTCTCTCTGGATCGGTTCACAGCTGAGTGTGAAGCGGCTGGGATGAGAATCAGCACCTCCAAATCCGAGACCATGGTCCTCAACCGGAAAAGGGTGAAGTGCCCTCTCAGGGTTGGGAGCGAGATCCTGCCCCAAGTGGAGGAGTTCAAGTATCTCAGGGTCTTGTTCACGAGTGAGGGAAGAATGGAGCGTGAGATCGACAGGCGGATCGGTGCGGCATCCGCAGTAATGCGGGCTCTGCATCGGTCTGTCGTGGTGAAAAAGGAGCTGAGCCGCAAGGCAAAGCTCTCAATATACCAGTCGATCTATGTTCCTACCCTCACCTATGGTCATGAGCTATGGGTAGTGACCGAAAGAACGAGATCGCGAATACAAGCGGCTGAAATGAGTTTCCTCCGCAGGGTGTCTGGGCTTTCCCTTAAAGATAGGGTGAGAAGCTCAGTCATCCATGAGAAGCTCAGAGTAGAGCCGCTGCTCCTCCGCGTCGAGAGGAGTCAGATGAGGTGGCTCGGGCATCTGATCAGGATGCCTCCTGGACGCCTCCCTGGTGAGGTGTTCCGGGCACGTCCAACCGGGAGGAGGCCCCGGGGAAGACCCAGGACACGTTGGAGGGACTATGTCTCTTGACTGGCCTGGGAACGCCTTGGGATTCTCCCGGAAGAGCTAGAAGAAGTGGCCGGGGAGAGGGAAGTCTGGGCATCTCTGCTCAAGCTGCTGCCCCCGCGACCCGACCTCGGATAAGCGGAAGACAATGGATGGATGGATGGGATGTTGAAACAGGCAGGACATGCAGGAAAACCCACAAACATCTTGCAACTGAAGGAGTTTTGCATGGAGGAGCAGGTAGAAATACCACTGACTCGATGTACGAGACCGAACCGGTGGGCATATATGCCAAAGTGTCTTCAAGAAGTCTTTCAGCTTCTGAGGCAATGGGTGGACTTCCTTTTTCCTCAGTAGGCTATTATATCTGTTCATATTTTTATTGAATGAATGATTGTGTTCCTTGTATCTGTGTGTCACCTTTAGCTTTAGGCACCGTTTGCATGAAGATCTGCTGTCTGTCTGCTCAAATATGTTGAAAGCGTCCACAGTTTCCACGGGGTGCACTTACTTTTGCACAGTGCAGTGCTTGCTGGACTGGCCCATCAGCTCTTTGTCCCCTCCGTCCCTGCACTTTGACTGGTCGTGACCCACGTAATGAGCGGCACACAAAGGCATCTGCGCCCAGGACCCTCCGTGGCCGCCGAGCTCAACGTTATGCAATCCTGATTGGCGTAAAAGGCCATAAAAATAAGTGAGCAGCACATCGCTATAAATAAAGTCAGGGGGAATTCATCCGCTTGGGTGGTCTGCACTCTGGACGCAACTGGCAAAGGAGATTTGGGAAGGAAATTTAATAAAACTGTTACAAAATGTACAAAAAGAAAAATAAAGTCAGACACTGAACGGTTATTTTTCATTGGGCCTGCCGTATTGTGAAACCACAGAAGGGGCGGCCGGCGTATTTTTATGTCCTCATATTAACACGGCCGATTCTTTGTTGTTTTGAAGTGCCTTGTGCTTGTTTTTGGAGTTTCTGCTCTTGTTGTCACCTTTCAGCATTTCAGTGTCACATAATGTGTGGCCCCCTCACGTCCCTTCCAGGGTTAATTCCTGCTTTTGTGCTCGATGCTGCTGCCCTTGCCACCCTGGACTGGGTTAAGCAGGTTTGAAAATTTTAAGGCACAAAGTAAAGAGCTGGCCTCCCATCCATGGATTGTTCTCAGGGCCGTCTTAACATATGGGCACAATGGGCACTGGCCAGGTGCCACAGGATCATAGGGGCCCTGATTGTTTCTGATGCCCGGTGTTTGTTTCTGTTTTGTTATCAGTGCACAGCTTTGCCCGGGAGCCTATGATGCTGGTAAGATGGCCCTGATTATTCTTGCTTTTTGCCCGGTGCTGGCAGGATGGGCTTTGACTTTTGTGTGTTGCGATTTGATGACACAAACGTGATGAAAACTGTGATAGACCTCCAGAAAGACCAACAAACCAAGCCAGGACCGTACGGGACAGCTTAGAAATAGGCCTCGTCCCACACAGCCTGGCCCCAAATGCAAAAGACAGGATCCGGCCCAAAACCGGGTTATCAAAATCAAATGACGTTTTGAATCTGCATATCCAAAGTGACTTACACATATGGGGGATTGTTCATGAACGAGTGCTACAGGAGCACAAGTGATCAACACGAACATCATGTCACAATTCCACAAACAGCTAACATTAGACAGGAACACTCAGGATGTTAGAAATTCACAGAGCAAGATCGTCTTCAAATCCAGATTTATTGAATGGTGGTGGGCAGCTCGCTCCACCAGCCACGAGCTACACATTGTAATGCAGGGCACGGATGGGCCTAGTACTGGTGCCAGTTCCTTAACTGGCCAAGAATTCAATATAATGGAGAGATCAGGGCTCAGGGCTGTATGTTTCCCTGACCCACTAGGGCTTCAGTACCCATTTGGACACCCGCAGGGAATGCTGGGAATTGTAGTCTGGTAGCTCAACCTTACAGGGGTGTGTGGGTGCAGCAGGGAGTTCTACCCCCTCTTGTTGGTGACTTTGAATTGTCTGATTGCAGTGGGCAGAAAAGACCCCCCCCCATAATGGAATGAGCCCGAGGCTAAAAGTGCACCAAGAGAGAGCGCCTCCTGCAGGTGATGTAGGGGATGGCATCCAATTTTGTCACCGTCCTCTTTTCCACAGCAGCTTGCAGTGTGTCCAGGGTTGCACCCTGTGATGGAGCAGATGCTCCTGATAAGTTTGTTCAGGCCTTGTGCTTCTGCGGAGCTCAAATTGAGGCTGCGGCGTAGACCACCACACTATGGACTGGTAGGACATTTCTAGCAACTTGCTGCACACATCAGAAGATCTGAGAGTCTCCTCAGTCAGTCCATTCTGGTCTGGTGCTTCATACCCTGTCACACCAGTCCAGTTTGCTGGTACTTGTAGCTCTGCACCCCTTCCACGTCCGACCTCTGGATAGCGAGTGGTCCTTTGGCACGCCGGATGTCCTTTGTCTCGCTGATTTGAGATGCGGGTTGTTGTCCCTGCACCACAAGACGAAGTCCTCCACGACTTCCTTGCACTCCTCCTCATCTCCATTATTAATGCAGCCTATGGTGGGGTGGGGGGGGGGGGGGGTCCGGGGGGGTAATCATTTGACAATTTCTGTAGATGGTGAGCGCTGGTGTTGTGACGGAACTGGGTGGTGGAACTCAGAGAGGGGATTTGTCACTACCCGATCTGCAGCCCCTGCCCACGTTGTGCCCAGCATGTGCCCAACTTTCACATCTGATGATGCATCTCACCTTTCTCTACGAGTCAACATCCCAAAGTGTTTAACGGGTACAGCACAATGGTTTCTAGATTTTTGCAAAGTGAACTGTAGGAGTGAAAGACACTGCGAGTCACTCAGGGTTGTGACTTTTTATATGGCGCCTTTCCTCACCAGCACCCTAAAGCACTTTGCGGCAGGCTCAACACGTGAATTCTGGGAAGTTCAACGGCTCGCTCAGAGAGGCAGTGGTGGAAACTGAACTAACAGCATCTTAGCCACTAGGGGGCATGTTGCTATGGGGTGGGGGGGTGTGGGGGTCTCCTGAGTGCCCAGTCAGCCCAGTTCTGCAGGAAGGTGGAGATCAACAGAGTGGCCATTCCAGGCTGCTACAATTTGGACACTGGGTGGCCCTTTTTTGCTTCCATAACTGGCAAATGACCCCGTTGTGTGAAATCCCAAAGAAAATATGGGAATTCCAAGTGAGGCCACGTGATGTTGTTTCATTTCGGACGTTGAAATGAAAATACGCCATGAAGGGTCTCGAAGCACCCAGGGTGCGTTTTGATAAAAGCTTAGTGTGGTGGGAGGGTTAAAGGGCAGCCCCCCCTTCCCGACTCCCTCCTGACTGGGATCAGTTGTTTTCTGATGGACACAGAAGCTTCCACCAGGGGCTTTGTATCCCCTCATTTCTAAAGGTTAAATTAGGGGCTGGGGGGTTGGAGGGGGTCTAAGACTTCTGCATAGTCCTGTAGGTGTATCAGCTTTGCCAGTTCTGTCCCCCGTGACCCCCGAGTAACTCCTACCTGCAGCAGGTCTGCTGTGTTAAATAATGATGGATAGAACCTCATTTACATAAACTTGCATATGAATTGCTATACAGGCTTCACGATATCTGGACAAAATAAAGAAAGAAACGAATGTACAACGAACTGGGGGAGTACTGACACCCCTTCACTTTCTGCACACTTTATTGTGTCATAGATTTAAACTTAAATGGACACGTTGGGCCTTGTTGTCCATCGACCGTCACTCGACAGCCCATGGTGACAAAGGGAAGACATGCGGCCCGACGGCAGATCCTTCACGTCCTGTAAGTTGTAAGGTGGGACCACCATGGACAGGGCTTTGTTTGTTTTAATCAGCACATCCCAAAGATGCTCCATCGGATTGAGATCTGGAGGACTTGGAGGCCGTGCTTTGAATGGTGTGAACGATCAGGGGACATTACATAATCGCAAAGATGTGGTGCTTTTATAACCAGTTATGGAATCCAAAGAAAATGTCCAAATGCGCAAAATTTATAATTGAAGGGCCTTCATGCAAACAAAATATCACATCTTGGGTCAATAACGGACCAAACCCACTGCAGTTAAAGCTCCTGTGCAGAGGACCATGACTGGGTACTTCTGGACAACATGGACCTTCAGTGTTAATCTCCTCAGTGGATCAACGGGCCTGAAGCTCCACGTGGAAGATTCGTCTCTCGTTGTCGCACCTCTTGATTCTTTTCTAGCTCAAAATCAAACACTCCTGGGCTTCTGTCAGCATCTTTGGTGTCATCTCAAACCAGCATCAACACTCAGGCCAGTTAGGTGGAAGTGGATGACGCTCCATTTTAACACAGCACTAGATAGATAGATAGATAGATAGATAGATAGATAGATAGATAGATAGATAGATAGATAGATAGAAAAAATGAAAGGTGCTATATAACAGATAGATACATAGATAAAGGAAAGGCACAATATAAGATAAATAGATAGATAGATAGATGAGAAAGGCACTATATAATAGATAGATACATAGATAGATAAAAATGAAAGGCACTATATAACAGATAGATAGATAGATAGATAGATAGATAGATAGATAGATAGATAGATAGATAGATAAGAAAGGCACTATATAATAGATACATAGATAAAAATGAAAGGCACTATTTAACAGATAGATAGATAGATAGACAGATAGATAGATGAGAAAGGCACTATATAATTAATAGATAGATAAAAAGGAAAGGCACAATATAACAGATAGATAGATAAATAGATGAGAAAGGCACTATATAATTAATAGATAGATAAAAATGAAAGGCACTATATAACAGATAGATAGATAGATAGATAGATAGATAGATAGATGAGAAAGGCACTATATAATAGATAGATACATAGATAGATAAAAATGAAAGGCACTATATAACAGATAGATAGATAGATATGAAAGGCACTATATAATAGATAGATAGATAGATAGATAGATAGATAGATATGAAAGGAACTATATAATAGATAGAAAGATAGATAGATAGATAGATAAGAAAGGCACTATATAATAGATACATAGATAAAAATGAAAGGCACTATTTAACAGATAGATAGATAGATATGAAAGGCACTATATAATAGATAGATAGATAGATAGATAGATATGAAAGGCACTATATAATAGATAGATAGATAGATATGAAAGGCACTATATAATAGATAGATACATAGATAGATAAAAATGAAAGGCACTATATAACAGATAGATAGATAGATGAGAAAGGCACTATATAATAGATAGATACATAGATAGATAAAAATGAAAGGCACTATATAACAGATAGATAGATAGATAGATAGATAGATAGATAAGAAAGGCACTATATAATAGATACATAGATAAAAATGAAAGGCACTATTTAACAGATAGATAGATAGATAGATAGATAGATAGATAGATAGATAGATAGATGAGAAAGGCACTATATAATTAATAGATAGATAAAAATGAAAGGCACTATATAACAGATAGATAGATAGATAGATAGATAGATAGATGAGAAAGGCACTATATAATAGATAGATACATAGATAGATAAAAATGAAAGGCACTATATAACAGATAGATAGATAGATAGATAGATAGATATGAAAGGCACTATATAATAGATAGATAGATAGATAGATAGATAGATAGATATGAAAGGAACTATATAATAGATAGATAGATAGATAGATAGATAAGAAAGGCACTATATAATAGATACATAGATAAAAATGAAAGGCACTATTTAACAGATAGATAGATAGATATGAAAGGCACTATATAATAGATAGATAGATAGATAGATAGATATGAAAGGCACTATATAATAGATAGATAGATAGATATGAAAGGCACTATATAATAGATAGATAGATAGATAGATATGAAAGGCACTATATAATAGATAGATAGATAGATAGATATGAAAGGCACTATATAATAGATAGATAGATAATATATTATAATAGATCATGATAGACACTATTTAATAGATAGTGTGGTAAACAATAGGCAGCAGACAGACAACGGTTTGCGGTCGCCCACCCCGTTTACTGACAAATTAGAACATAAAGAAAGCACATCTTTACAAAGTGGAGTTCAAAACCAAACTAGCTAACAGGATGAGTGTGGGCTGTAAATATGGTGGACTAGATGAAGAGGAGCAGTCAGGAAGGCTGGAACAGGAACTGATGTAGCAGGTAGATGGGTTCTGGGTAATGGAAGTGACATCATCAGTGGGTGGAGCGATGGTGATGTCACTGAGAGGGACGGCCTCCTGCTGGTCTGCGGAGGGACATGAGGAGAGAGGATCAGATGAGAGCACCAACCCCTGGTCTGGCTGAGAAATCGCACTCTTTGAGCCTGTATATCCGTGTCTCCTGTGCCCACGTGTGTGACAATAGTAGAACTTTATTTTTCTGTTGCTTGCTAGGTAATCTCACTTAGTAACTCTTGTAATTTTACAACTAATTGGTCTTTCAGCTACAGCTTATTAAGTTTAGACCTGCAGATACAAACTGCACATGCTGTATAATTTGGCCACTGTGGAAGTTGCACACATTTAAAATGAAATAGTTAAACCCTTTTTGAGGGTGTTGTGATGGTGTAGGCCAGTTATTAGAGATGCTCCTCCTCAGTGCTGCCCCTTTGTATCTCCCAACTGATAGGTCATATGTCTGTGCCATTTTCATTGGTGTTATTATTTGAAGTACTGGCATTAGATTTTGAGTTTTGTTAAATACAAAATAATCAATAACAGGTGCTACACCTTTTTCTATGGAGAGACGTTAAGGGAGATTCAACCAGCTTAACCTCTATAGCCAATGTATGGAATTCTACGCTATATTCATCAACCTCCATGGTGTTAACCTCGAGTGTGACTCGGGCTTGGAATTCTCTGTAGTGACAGTTAAACCCGAGTCAGACTCGGAGTGATGGTTGCATTAAGCCTGATTCACACTATTCTGCTGCCACCTAGTGGACAAGATAACACTGTGTGGGTTGTCTCCGCCTTTATTGGGGTGTGGGCAGGTCCTTGGAGTGATGGACAGGTGGCCGCTCCTCTTGGGGAACCACCCAAAAACACAAGGCACATAATAACAAAAGCATGAAGATTGGTGCAATAAATGAAAAGAAGAATGCAAATCATAATCAATACGCAATAGTAGCATAGAGAAATAAATCAAAAATGGGCAACAAGATGCTCTGTCTGAAGATCGCTGAGGAATTCTTTAGAGTCTCCAGATAGCAGACGTGCCTCACGTCCATGTTGTTTGGCTCGTGACGCCTAGTTGAACGTCATGAGCCACTCAAATAGCAGAAGACCCCGACTGTAGTCTGACATGGAATATGCCCAACAGAAAGAAAGAAAGAAAGAAAGAAAGAAAGAAAGAAAGAAAGAAAGAAAGAAAGAAAGAAAGAAAGAAAGAAAGAAAGAAAGGACGCACTAATAGTTTCAACATGCTATAAAATTTAATGAACAATATTTATAATAGGAAGATCCATCCCTTTTTTTAATTATTCTACCATTATTTACAAATACATTATCAAATTCTTTACATAAAAGGAGGGAACAGATTTCTAGAACAAGCTTTTAAATAACAGCAACTGATTAAATTATTAAAAACAAACAAAAAAAAGTTCATTCTATTCACAATGCCTTCTTGGTTTTTCACTCAAAGATTCACATTAAGTGCTGAAATTACATGCGTAGGGCCAGGCTCTTCATTTACAGGAGGGATTTTATTGTCTTGCTTATTGTCCGATTTTTCTCCCGGCTGGACCGTATATATTGCTTGGTAACAATTTGAATACAGCAATGAATGACAATCTCTGAGAAAATTTGCATAGTTGCTATTCCTCCCGCACTCCCGACATTTTTCATAAAAGGACGAGTGTCTACGTATCTCTGTGTCCATCTGGTTGCTATGTGTCTGTCATTCCAACAGATGGCGCATCACAAACATTTCTAGAAATAAAATGCATCACAGTTGTCATTCCAACAAATGGAGCCTCACAAACATTTGTAGAAATAAAATGCATTGCAGTTGTCATTTCAACAGATAGCGCATCACAAACACTTGTAGAAATAACATGCATTGCATTTGCCATTCCAACAGATGGCACCTCACAAACATTTCTAGAAATAAAATGCATCACAGTTGTCATTCCAACACATAGACCCTCACAAACATTTGTAGAAATAAAATGCATCTCAGTTGTCAATTTCATTAGATGACGCATCACAAACATTTGTAGAAATAACATGCACTGCATTTTTCATTCCAACAGAGGGCAACTTGCAAACATTTCTAGTAATAAAATGCATTGCATTTGTCATTCCAACAAATGGCACCTCACATACATTAAAACTGCTTTTAAGAATCCTATACCAAATGACATGTAACAGAGACACATGCATTTCATTCGCCATTCTAACAGATGGCACATCACAAATATTTGTTGTAATTAAATGCATTGCAGTTGTCATTTCAACAGAAATAGTTATAGTAATAAAATGAATTGCATTTGTCATTACAACAGATGGCACATCACAAACATTAACAATGCTTTTATGAATCTCATACCAAATGGCACACGGCAGGGATACATGCATTGCACTTGGCATTCCAACAGATGGTGCATGACAAACAATAACACTGCTTTTACAAATCCCATGCCAAATGACAGAGATGGGTCTAACTGCAGCTAGTAACAGGTACAATGAAGGTCATGTAACGCGTACAAAATCAAAGAACACCCACAATGTCAGTCGTAAAATGCTCTCTGGTTCAAGTAGCCCTCCCATAACCTTTATCTTAAACATAGTGTAACTGGGCATTTTATGGGCGATTCATGACTGACCTCAAAGGTATTACATGCTACAATTACACTCTGTTGAAATGTTGTGTAACAGAGACGTATGTATTGCATCAGAAGCATTTTTAGATTAGACCAAATTATGCTTTGTAGTTATAAAATGCATTGCATTTGTCATTCCAACAGATGGCACATCACAAATGTTAACACTGCTTTTATGAATCCCATACCAAAAGTCATATATCAGAGACATATGCTTTGCATTTATCATTCCAACAGATGGTGTATCAAAAACATTGGTAGTAATACATTTTAGGACTATAAATGTTTGTGATGCGCCATCTGTTGGAATGACAATTGCAATGAATTTTACTACTACATGTATTACAAAACACAATTTAATAGACCGTGCTCTGCAAATGTTAACATGGAGGTTGGCATTGATTATTTAGATTTCTTAAACACGTAGCATTGCTAATTAAGTAAAACAAGAATTGGAACTGACATGCCATGTCTTTAATTTCTTCAAATTACAGCGCAACGTCCGGGGGAAAAAAATCAACAGGCAATACGATCACAGCCGGGGGGATAAACAAATAAGTTCAAGAAAAAAATTAAATGTGGATCATCTTTTTGAACTTATGTTGTTATTTTTTATTTTAAGAATATTAAAATCTCTTGTATTTGACAATAGAAGTGACCCACCGGATGTCAAAATGACATAAAAAAAAAAATCACGTAACAAATAAATGCAAAAGCCCCAAGGAGAACAATTTACAGAAAGTGATACACTTGCTTTTCATTATGTGATTGTGTTAAACAATTATTAAATAAATCACAAGTTACAAGAAAAAAAATGAATTGCTATTATGGAAAGTAGGAACTTCTGTTCTTTGTTATTTTGTGGTTGTATCGTTCATTATATGCATATGTCTGCTGTGTGTTTATAGACACTTGTAGTCACAGACAGCAGGAGGAGCGGCTGGCTGTGGGCTCTAAAACACAATGTGGGGCAGGACGTCCCACACCACTCTTAACTAAGACCGCTTTGGTTTCCCTCAGAGCGGAGGACAACTTTCAGAATGAATAGTGACTCGACTTCCAGGCCTCATATAAGAGGAGACGGGAGTCAGCGCTCATTGTCGACCCGACTCTGTGCCCACCCAGGACGCTACAGTCTACAGACGAGCAGAACAGCGACGGGCAGAACGGACCACTGAATCTACATTTTTGTCAATGGAAGGACCCGTGTGGGATAATTTCCTCCGTTTATTAAATGAGGGAGCGATGTTTTTGATTCTCTCCCACAATATATATATTGTGGCCGCTGGGTGCAGGAATGATAGGCCTGGGCCCGCAACAAAAGTTCAACCATAGATAAACGCTTTGTGGCATTAGGCATCTTGCCTGTGGGCTTCCAAATACACAAAAAAAAGGCCAAAGGGTTTCAGGGTCTGTTTACTCGGGAGCTCCGTCTGGTAGGTCGCTTGTGCCAAAAAAGACGCCACCTTCCAGGCAGCCGGGGTTCTTATGGCTGGGGAACTGGAAGTGGGCGTGGCTACGTGCCCTCAGTGGCCGGTTTCATAGTGTTGAGGGGAGAGAAGGAGATGACAGTGTGAACGACGGCGCCCCCTGTCATCCTGGCAGCTTTCACATTCCTCGATTGAGCCCATGTGTGACATGCATATGTAACTATATATATCTATCAATCTGTATATCTGTCTATCCATTCATCGATTATCCAACCCGCTATATCCTAACTACGGGGTCACGGGGGTCTACTGGAGCCAATCCCAGCCAACACAGGGCACAAGGCAGGAAACAAACCCCAGGCAGGGTGCCAGCCCAACACAGATATCTATCTATCTATCTGATCCTGCCTACTATACTAAAATTAAAATAATTCTATCTATCTATCTATCTATCTATCTATCTATCTATCTATCTATCTATCTATCTATCTATCTATCTATCTATCTATCCATCCATCCTGTGGTGAATGTGCATGTGTAACGATATATATATATATATAGCTGCAGGCGGCCAGAACACCTCCATTGCAGAAGGACCAGGTGAGAGCAAACCATAGGTCATTATCTCTCCCAGAGTGCTAGATAGCAACTCCCCTGGCTCCACCCACAGAACCCAACAGGGCTGTGCCGGACTCCAACTCCCATGAAGCTGTGTGGGAATCCGAGGCACAGCTGCAACCCAGGGGGCTACCATCTAGCACTCCGGGGCAGATGATGCCCTATGTTTGCTGCCTCCCCCAGTCCTGCCACCGTGGAGGCATCCCGGCCTGGAAAAGGGCCCCACCTGTCCATCACATATATATATATATATATATATATATAGTGGGGGAAATTAGACCTGTCAAGAATAAGCATTGGGGTCTCCCTGAGATCCCAGTTTGTTAAAGTAAGGCAAACAAAAAACTGATAAATGAGTCCTGGATCTTAGGGTTAGGTTTGGGGTTAGGGTCATTTCAAGGTTCTTTAAACCGTGATGCCACTATGGACTAGTTTGGCTCTAGTAGTCGCAATTCCAACACCGAATGCTGACCTGGAAAGAGTTCCCTTCCAGGCTTACCTATGATATGTGGTACCACCCCAGGATAAGAGGGGGCGCTGTCACCAATAGTCTCGTCTCCTTTTGTTTCCCCTCACAGCATCAAGAAACCGCCCCCTGAGGGCAACCAAACCAAGGAGGCCCCACCCTTTCCTGTCCACTTGAAATAAAAGGGCGACACTCCTGGAAGGTGGCGTCTCATTTAAGACCTGACCACGATACCGAATACCCAAGAGCTAAAGGTACAACAGAGAAAGCGTGACCCGGAGAGAGAACACTGGCTCATGGGAATGGCCCTTAACAAAGTGTGCCAATGAGTGCATGTTTTCTTATTTTTTGTTGGAACTAAATGGGGTTTTTGACACCCCAAGCATTTGGCTTTTGCCCTGCTTCATCATTCACACCACTACAATCATGTAGTGGTGTGAATGATGAGAAAATGAGAAACAGAGGGAGCACTGAAGGTGATGCACAATTGATAACCCGATCTCCATTTTTATATTTAGCATGGAGAAGAAACCTACCAGAAGAAGCTGATTGCCATTTCTGGTTTGTCACCACAAGCCCCAGTCCACTTTGCATTCATACCGTCACTTTACTGGAGGTTGGTTTTCATTTTGGGTCAAACTTCTGTAGAGGACCGAGCCCCCCCCCCCAACATAATAAAGCATACAGTTTCTTAATGGAGTGCCGGTAAATGATGGATTTGATCGACTGTTTTTCAAATTTCTTCTTAATAGGGTTGGGTTTACATAATCAGCCATTTGCATCAGGTTCAAATTCCAAATTTAACATATCTGCGGCGCTCACTACCAGGCAGTTACTGTCTTTTAAAAGGCAACCCACTCTGAGCCCCCCTTTTGGCACAAATTAACCTCGCAAAGTTCCCGTGAAGAAACACCAACGCTTGAATGATCGACAGCACGAGTTAATCGATGTCTAAATGACTAGGGCTGAACTCATCCCTAATTATGTCAATTGTGTGTTTATGCGCATATATTTGCATATATGTATATTAATATAATGACTCACATAGACATACGTGTGTGGTTTATGCATAGGATGGCGGTGAAGACAGAGATGTGGCACATCGATAATTAGGTCAATACTCACAGGTAAGTAGAATGCTTTAAACATTTTCTTCTTAAAAATCAAAAAAATAAAACACTGCTCTGATCTTGCATGCATTTTACATAAAATATATTAAATGAACTATACATATATGTTTTTCTTTTACTAGTAATACACAGAATAACTGAATACAACAAATGATTGAATGACTTTACACCTTAAAAGACAGTTTCTAATCCACGCCCCCCCACCCCTCCAATTTCTATTAGACATTTAACAATAAACTGACTACAACAGAAATGCACTTTTACAAAAAAGTATTGGCAGGCGTGTCGCTTGATTTATTTTTACATAAACTGAAGAACCTCTCGTATTGTCACTCATTCTCTGATCACCACTCCCAAGTGTCACTTGTGGAACTTTGCTTTGTTAGACAGACAGTCTGGCTGGCGTATGACCACTGGTGGCACTGACACCATTTTGACAAAAATAGCGAGGCTGGACCCCTGCATATGGGGGTTGGGGGGGGTCAGCTTCACTCCGATGTGTGTGCTGCTCTGTCTGAAGCTAAAAAGGAGACTCTCAGCTGTGTTCAATAGCGAGATCATCACCTGGAGCTACACAACGTGCATTACATCATAGAACATGATGATTAGGGGAGTTTTACACACACACACACATATACAGTATATATATATATATATAAATATACACACTGTATATATAGATTGTTACACATGCATGGCTAGGAGACAAATTCAGAGCTTGTCGACTTGTAATTCCACCCTGATTCACAGGAGGGCGCTGCCTCCTAACGCCTCTCCTCTCTGGAGAATCACAGGGAGACGCCGCATGACATCACTTCTGAGTTTGGGAGACCTGAACTCGCCCCTTCCGCCTCATTGACTTCATAACTGGCACTACTGCCATCTCTCTCCTGTCTGGTCGGAGACCTCCATCTGTCTTTATTGTGAAAGTTTTTTTTTTGTTTTTGGTGCCAAACTTCACAATATAATTTTCTCCATGGGATTAATAAAATGTATCTAATCTAATATGAGGATCACCATTCAGTGCTCCAACCCTTTACTTTCACTTAGGTTTTCTTTATTAATATATATATATATATATAGCTGAAATAGTTTTACTGTCTGCGGTGGGTTGGCACCCTGCCAGGGATTGGTTCCTGCCTTGTGCCCTGTGTTGGCTGGGATTGGCTCCAGCAGACCCCCGTGACCCTGTGTTCGGATTCAACGGGTTGGAAAATGGATGGATGGATGGATAGTTTTACTGTCAAATAATGCAAAGAGTATGCGACACATGTTTTGCCCAAATTCTGGGCTCATCAGGCGTACACACTCACTGCATCCCCTCTCGGGAATCGAACCTCGAACGTCAGCACCAGAGGCGAAGCCTCTAACGCTGCACTACGGCGTGTGGTTTGTTCATTTGACAGCATGTAGATCGGGGTAATTACATTCATGGCATTCGTAGTCTGAATCACAATCTGATTGTATGGGTGGTTACCTACCAGGTACAGTAAAACTATTTCAACCATTCTATGATCTGCTTCTCGCAACTGAAAGAGGGCACCGTGGCGGATGTTAGCCGACTTGCTGACCAACCACAAGCGTTACCTGGTAGGTAACCACCCATACAATCAGATTGTGATTCAGACTACGAATGCCATGAATATATATATATATATATATATATCATGACAAGAAGAGACATGGCAAAGGTTTGGGGTAGCCACCTGTATAATCTGAATCCTGGCTGCAAAAAGTAAAAGTTGAATGCAAGTAAAGTTTACAAGACAGAGTCCAAAACAGAACTGAATTCCAGAGGAAGGGAGTGAGGCTTTATAGGAAGTCTGGGGGAAGTGATGTCGTCCTCGGGGGCCGGGACCGGAAGTGGCGTGTCCCGAGTTGAGGCTGTGGCTCCTGGTGGGATTTCCCAGGAAAGGTCTGCAGGAAACTTAGAAAGAGCATTAGTGCACTCCGCCAACCCCTGGGCAGATGTGTTACCATTATTCGCCAAGCCCTTCACCTGCCTCCTATTCACACGTGTGTGACAATATATTGTCACACACGTGCGCATGGGAGGTAGCTAAAGGGCTTGGGTGAGGGCAGTTCTGAATCAGACCGGGATGTGGCAGAGTGCCCTGACTCTTTTTCTCCCTTGCCTGCAGACCATTCACGGGAGATTCCACCTGGCCCTCTTGACGTCACTTGCCTATGGAAGACCACCTTGCCGGCCCCCGTGATGTTACGTCCGGGCTCAAACCAATGGCTGAAGACCTTCATGAGCCCAACCCCTTTGACCTCACTTCCTGTCTTCCCCTTTAAAAGCCTCCACCTTTTCCCTATTCCCTTAGATCTGTTTTGGACTCGGTTTTGTGCACAGCAGTGCTGAATTCATTTCTCGACTTTGCAGCCAGGATACCAAATATACGGGTGGCTGCCCCAAACCTTGCTATGACTCAGTGTGGAGTTTGTAACAATATATATACAGTATATGCAGTATATATATATATATATATTATATATATACATATATAAATGTATACAGAATATATACATACATACATATTACTAGATATTGTAATTACTATATATATACAGGTATATATGTATATAGTATATATATAGTAATCACTATACCAGTCAGATATCGTCCAACCCGCTGTATCCGAACACAGGGTCATGGGGGTCTGTTGGAGCAAGTCCCAGCCAGCACAGGGTACAAGGCAGGAATAAACCCCGGGCAGGGCGCCAGCCCACCGCAGGGCACACACACCAAGCACACACTAGGGACAATTTAGGATCACCAATGCATGTCTTTGGACTGTGGGAGGAAACCCACGCAGACACGGGGAGAACATGCAAATTCCACACAGGGAGGACCTGGGAAGCGAACCTCAGATCTCCTAACTGTGAGGCAGCAGCACTACCACTGCACCACCATGCCACCCACTATATACATATTTGGTTTACTATATATATACAAATTGGTGTTCACTTTGGCTAGAGACTACTCTGATTTCCAGGCAAAAGACCCACATGTTGGTCCATCCATTTTTGCTGTATTCTCTTTCTAATTTAAGAATTTTCACTTTTAGTTTAGTAAACACGGCTTCTGCCTTGAATCCCCATCACCCTGATGCTCTCTTTGATCTCTTCCCTATGATGTACCTATATATTGTAAAAGTAACAACAGGACAAGTTTAGACTTTTGGGTCTGTCTTGCGACCAATTCTGTATAATTTTCAACAATACATGCAAAAAAAATGTGTATTATAACACCAAATCAAGTTGTCCCAACTCCTCTCTAAGGTAGACTAATTAGGATGGCAGCTCTTCTCTAATTAAGGCATTCTGGGAGGAAGAGGTGGGACCAGATGGACAAACTCTGGAAGTGACATCAGATGAAATGGTGTCAGTCATCCTTTCTGTAGAAGGGAAAGAAGAGACGTCGGTAGTGCACAGTGCCACCTCCTGTCTCGGCAGAGAATTACACAAGCCTTCAAGCTGTTTTCCACACATAGGCACATGACTATAAATATACACACACACACACACACACACATACATATATATATATATATATATATATATATACATAGAAATACACACATATATATATATATATATATATATATATATATATATATATGTATATATATATATATATATATATATATATATATTTGCAGCTGGAGATCCACAAAGGGAGAAAATGAATCACGTATCATAAAGTAGTTTTTATTCCTGAGCTTTCAGCCCCTACCAGGGGGCCTTCATCAGAGGATAATGCTTAGACTTTGATTCTTGTAATTCCTGGGCTGAAAGCTCAGGAATAAAAACTACTTTAGATAGAGATAGATAGATAAGATATTTTATTAATCCCAAGATATGATATGTGATTCAGTTTCTCCCTCTGTGGATCTCCAGTTGCAAATATGCAAACTGTATCACAGACCTTCTCTTCCATATATATATATATATTATACTGTGGTGGGCTGGTGCCCTGCTCCGGGGTTTGTTTCCTGTCTTGCGCCCTGTGTTGGCTGGGATTGGCTTCAGCAGACCCCTGTGACCCTGTAGTTAGGATATAGTGGGTTAGATAATGGATATATATATATATATATATATATATATATATATATCTTCTTCTTCTTTCGGCTGCTCCTGTTAGGAGTTGCCACAGCGGATCATCTTCTTCCATATCTTTCTGTCCTCTGCATCTTACTCTGTTACACCCATCACCTGCATGTCCTCTCTCTCTCTCTATATATATATATATATATATAGTAATAATAATAATGATTCATTACATTTATATAGCGCTTATATATGTGTTTGTATACATATATACGTATATATACATATATGTATTATATGTTATGGGTATTGTGTTGCGCCACAATTAAAACATTTTTACTTTTGTACATCAAGTGATGATTTCAGGGGTACTCATCATTATAATAATCACAATACGTCTTATTAATATTGTGCCAATCCCACCTGCCGCCACTGCACCAGTCACACTACTTTAAAGCCGTGTTTTCCGTGTTATTCTTTGCAGGGGTAGCCATCTAACACTTCTAAGTATCTGCTTATGTCCCGTCAGGAGTAAATTTATGGAGCCTCTCGCTTTCAAAGGCCAGCCATATTATTTTTTTTCTTTCTAAATTCTTTTGGAGCAGCTCATCCACCTCCAGCAGCGGAAAGCGGTGTGCCAAAGAGCCATCCTGTCAGTCTAATGAGCAAAGTCCCACCGTCTTCATTTCTAACGCTTTGTCGGACGTCCCGCAAGCCCAAAACCGGGCCCCCCCCCGGTAGATTTTCCTTTTTTTTTCTTTTTCATTTCCTGTCTCAGTAGGTGCACAAAGCTAAAGGTATGTGTCTAAATTAAAAAAAATAAAAAGATTGAATGTCCCACTGTGGGGCGTTAAACCCTTTTGTACATTCCAGAAAAAAAAAGAAAGAAAGGTCCGATATTGGAAAGCTGCACGTTTTCCAACACAACTGTATTTGCTCCTGAAAGAGTCCCGCATGTGCACAGAATTGTGGCTTTAGGCTGAATGTGAGGTAAAAACACCTCAATGAAAGCCTGAAACCCCCCGATCTTCAACCAGAGGGGTGTCGGAGCACACGTTAGGGAAAGCTGCTTTTGACGTACGGTTTGAGGATTTCCAAGTCCAGGAGTTCATGCACTTTCTAAAACGCATTCCGCCATTGAATCTGTGCACTTTAGAAACCGTCGACCAAAGTCCTGCTGACCAGGTTGCTGTCCCTCCAATGAGTGAAAGTGTGTGTGTGTGTGTATGTTGGGGGGGTGGGAAACAAACATGAAACTTCAGCTTATTCCTATGAGAAAAAAAGAGGGAAAAAAAGCCCAGTGCGCCACTTGTGTCTATACGACATAGCTGGTGAGGTCCAGCAGGTACGACGTCATGTCGATGATCTGATCGAGGAAACCTTCTCTGGAGTCCCTGTGGACATCTCGGTCGACTTGTTCACATTGGCTCCCCGCGTAGCCCTTCTTGCAGAAGCACTTGCTGGGTTTCACGCAGACTCCGCCATGCCGACACGCTGGATCACATTTTGCTGCAAAAGAAGACAAAAGAGAGGTCAGAGATCTTTAGCGGCATGGCGCCAGCTTCTCACCCGCTTCTCTTCATAATGCCTTCAGACGGCGTCGCTTTCTGCACATTATACCCTGATGTACGTTTAAGCTTACGTGCACGCATTTGCCATTTTTTTGTTGCTCATCAGTTGTCACTCAATAACCCATCATGACAAAGTTTTCATAAAGGCTTGCAAATTTTATTTAAAAAAAAAAAATAATAATCAAAAACTGAAAATCCTTCATGTCTAGAAGTATTCCAGCCCCCTTACAGAAGCACCCCCTTTGGTAGCAATTCTGGCTTCAAAGTCTTTTTGGAGTAAGTCTCTACAAGCTTGGCACACCTAGGGTTTACCAGACGTCTGGCTAAAAAGAGAACAAGTCCTCCGTCCTAAAAGGTAATCAATGAGTGACTTGACCGTGTTATTGGCTGAAATCGCGCACTATGTTTTATCGAAAACAAGACCCGCCCACTGCGCCATTTTGTGTCGTCCCTGCTTGTGATATGAAAATGCAGTAATCTTGTATCTAAAAATGTTGTCCAGCAGTAAACTCTAACAAGAGGAAATGCAAATTTTCGGACCACGTGAAAACGAAGTATCTGTGCTTTGGTGAAGGACGCACTGACAGCGTTTGGTTTGTGATTCTTCCAAGGATGCGTTTTGTGACCTGTCAAGTTTTTCATTGTCACACACAGTCCACACTGTGTTTCGTGAATAGAACGGGACGCGTTCTCTTTTGTCCTCCTTTACGAAACTTCGGGGTCCTCCTTTGCAGTGGCGAAGCTAGGAGGGGGCGGTCCGCCCCGGGCGGCACATTTTTGGGGGCGGCATTATTGGCCAAAAAGGCTCAGAACACTTCACGTGTTAAGCAGCAGATTGGATGATGGATGGATGGATGTATTGTCCCCACCAGCACCTCTACCAGCTGCAAACCCAAGCTTCTCCTAGATCAGCGTTTCTCAACCTTTAAGTATTTGCGACCCGAGTTTTCATAACAGTTTTAATCGCGCCCCCCCCTTGAAAGGAGCCCACTAATACCAATGTGTTCTTTTTTTAATTAATGATATATCATAGATGCATATTTTATTATACCTACTTAACTTTTATCAACATTTACCTAACTCTATATTTATTTTTCTCATATCCGAATGTAGTTTAAGTTAATTTGTTTTGGTTTCAATAGATGTATTTTTCATATTTTCGATTTTTATTTTCTTTTTTTCACATCTTCGCGCCCCCCTTTTTGTTACGGGCCCGCCCCACAGTTTGAGCACCACTGTCCTAGATGGTCTCCCACCCAAGTGCTGGCTGGGCCCACACATGCTTAGCTTCAGGTGGGTGACCTGTTCTGAGGTGCAGGTGATGCGGCTCCAGCTCGGGATAAGTGGGTTTATTTAAATGGAGGGATGGATCTTTTCATTTTTCACTTTGTCTTTATGGGTTACTGGGTGTTGACTGATGATCCACCATTGCACATTTAGTCAGTCAGTCATTATCCAACCCGCTATATCCTAACACAGGGTCATGGGGGTCTGCTGGAGCCAATCCCAGCCAGCACAGGGCGCAAGGCAGGAACAAATCTCTGGGCGGGGTGCCAGCCCACCGCAGGGCACACACACACACACACACACACCAAGGACAATTAGGATCGCCAATGCACCTAACCTGCATGTCTTTGGACTGTGGGAGGAAACCCATGCAGGGAGGACCCGGGAAGCGAACCCAGGTATTGGACATTTATTCATTTCAAATTAGAGAGACTGACCAAGAAGACTCAAAGCTGGAATTTCTGCCCGAAGAAGTTCTAGAAAGTACCCGGTTGAAGGTCTGAATGCTTAGGAACGGCAGGTTTTATTTTTTGATTTGTAATACACTCACATACCTTTGTGAAAACATGTCATGAATTATTTCCGTGTGCTGAAAGCACTCTGGTTTGGAGTGTTTTGATTTTTGATAGACCTTTCAGAACTTTATTTGTTCCCCAGGGGGCTCTTTCAATAAACAGATAAGTAAATAAATAGACAATGATAAGTAACACTAAGCCGACAATACATTTCTTTTATGAACGTTTCATATCGTGGATTTCATGGCGGCGGTAAAGTGCATCGCCCCAGGTTTACTCACACATCTTGGTCGAAATACTCCAGCAGATATGGGGGAGAACATTCTGAGAGTGTTACACACTTGAGTGCAGGATTTGACCCCACGGTGTTTTTGAGGACATGCATTTCTAAACTGAAAGTAGATTTAAAATAAAGAGGTTTTCCTCAAATGATCGCCTATTTGTAATTTGAACGGCTGAAGTGAGCTGCGTGTGAGTAGTCGACTTCAACACTAGATGGCAGCATTTCAATGAGATGGCGTGCCAGCCGGCATCCCTCCGTCAAGCTCTAGGCTCCCCTGCTGATTTAGTGCGCTATCTCGGAGGACAGCCTGGGTGGTCAGATAATTCAGAGGGCCATAGTGTGTGTGTGTGTGTGTGTGGAGGTCTGGCTGTTAGAAAACGAAAACACTCCTACTTCTAGCCTGCACTATTATCCCCATGATTTACAACACGCTCTCTCACACAGAACAAACATTCATTTCTACATAAATTACAAGGGAGGACAATTTAAATGGGAGGCCAGATGAAAATGGGCTCCACTCTGCTGGAATGTTTCACTTTACTCCGATGAGTGTGTTTCATTCATCATAGCTGTTGTGCTCTTTTATTCTGGGAAGGCATCTCCTCACGACGCCTTCCTCTTCCTCCCATATAGAGATTCCTGGCTTCTTTTTCGACTCGGCATGCCTGCCAGGGACTAAGACCCGATTCTGCTGCTTTACGTATCTTTGCGTTTTCAACTTAGTGAGAAGTAAAAATTCAAGGTGAATCAGGCTTGGGCTTTTTATGGAGCAGTGAGTGAGCGGGCAAGAAGGAAAAACGACTGGGTGGCCTTCGGGGAGTCTTTCAGAGTAAGAAAACCCTGGCCTGCTTTTACATTTAGTGTGCGTGGTGATATCTAGAAAACACATTTCACCAGGTACAGTTTTACTGTGGAATAGATGGAACTTTAATTGTCTCCGTGGGTATCTCATAGGAAAGTCTTGCTGGTCAAAGGTTGATGGCTCACGGGACTTAAGAGATTCTCATTGATGTTTTGCTTCAGAATCCACTTTGTCACTGAGCTCTCGCCTGACATTCTTTAGACAAGAAGGAGACCTGAGATACAACTGAGTCAACATTTGAAAGAGTGTTCTATTTTGAGAGATCTTTTCGAGTCTTGTTTTAATCTCTTCCAAGACTTCATATTTTTTACTTATTATTGGACTGAGGCCTTTATCTGAGGTGTCGTCTAACATTTTTGCTACAATAGAATCCATTTCTTTGTTCCTTCTAATTGGCGCACAAGCAGCTGAAGGGACTTTCTTGTGTTCAAATGGTGTCAGCGGTGGGATTTCAACTCATAACCCTAGTGTTTGAAGTCCAAAGTCTTAACCACTACACCACTATTGTGTCCTGCACCTTCTTCATGCCTAGCAATTTATCAACAGTCTCTCTGAACTTCTCAGCCTATTCATTAACAGCCTACTGTCGTAAGCCATAGGGAAGTCTTAGCGCTCAGAGGCTGACCTTTGATGGCTCACAAGACTTAAGAGAATCTCATTGACATTTCAGTTAAGAAATTAACTTTGTCACAGAGGTTTACCCTAAAACTCCTTAGGAGAGCCAACGTTACGCAAGAAGGAGATCTGAGATACATCTGAGGTGAAAGGAGTCAAAATTGAGAATTTGGTTCTATTTTGTGAGATCTCTCTTTCTAGTCTTTTTTTTAATCTCTTCCAAGACTTCATATTTTTACTTATTATTGGACTGAGGCCTTTATCTGAGGTGTCGTCTCACATTTTTGCTACAATAGGTTCCATTTCTTTGGTTCTTCCAATTGGCGCACAGGCAGCCGAAGGGACTTTCTTGTGTTCAAATGGTGTCAGCGGTGGGATTTCAACTCATAACCCTAGTGTTTGAAGTCCAAAGTCTTAACCACTACACCACTATTGTGTCCTGCACCTTCTTCGTGCTTAGCAATTTATCAACCGTCTCTGAACTTCTCAGCCTATTCATTAACAGCCTACTGTTGTAAGCCATAGGGAAGTTTTAGCGCTCAGAGGTTGACCTTTGATGGCTCACGAGACTTAAGAGAATCTCATTGACATTTCAGTTAAGAAATTAACTTTGTCACAGAGGTTTCCCCTAAAACTCCTTAGGAGAGCCAACGTTACGTAAGAAGGAGATCTGAGATACATCTGAGGTAAAAGGAGTCAAAATTGAGAATTTGGTTCTGTTTTGTGAGATCTCTCTTTCTAGCCTTTTTAAAATCTCTTCCAAGACTTCATATTTTTACTTATTATTGGACTGAGGCCTTTATCTGAGGTGTTGTCTAACATTTTTGCTACAATCGGTTCCATTTCTTTGGTTCTTCCAATTGGCGCACAGGCAGCTGAAGGGACTTTCTTGTGTTCAAATGGTGTCAGCAGTGGGATTTCAACTCATAAACTGAGGGTTTGAAGTCCAAAATCTTAACTGCTACACCACACTGAATGTTTCTTCTTCCAGAATGACTTTGATCTAATTGGAGCACAGCAATATAAATCACAGCAACTAATCGTATTGTTCAGAAGGAAGGACTACAGTTCTGTAATCGAAGTAACTGTCCATACATCTCACCACAAATTACTGAGCACACGATGCAAATATTTTCATATTTCAAAAAAAAAATTAAAATGTCAAGGCACTATTGTGAAAATCTGAGTCCACTATTGCAGAAGATCTGAGCTGAGACCTCTGCTGAGACTCAATAAGAGACCCTTGTGAGACCACCGGGGGATTTCATTTTTCTGGAGAACAATCAGAGAAGCAGGAGACCAAACCCAATGTCTCTCCATTTTATTTCTTTCTGATCTCACTGTTGAAACCACAGAGATGTTATGGAGATCTCTTTTTGGGATTTTTCTTTCCTATATGTGTCCTGCACTTTCTTCATGTTCAACGATTTATCAACCATCTCTGAACTTCTCAGCCTATTCATAAACAGCCTGCTGTCGTAAGTCATAGGGAAGTTTTACTGTTCAAAGTTTGACCTTTGATGGCTCACTAGATTTAAGAGAATCTCATTGATGTTTCATTTAAGAAATTAACTTTGTCACAGAGGTTTCCCCTAAAACTCCTTAGGAGAGCTAGCGTTAGAAAAGAAGGAGATCTGAGATACAACTGAGGTGAAAGGAGTCAAAATTGAGAATTTGGTTCTATTTTGTGAGATCTCTCTTTCTAGTCTTTTTTTAATATCTTCCAAGACTTCATATTTTTAGTTATTATTGGACTGAGGCCTTTATCTGAGGTGTCGTCTCACATTTTTGCTACAATCAATTCCATTTCTTTTATTTTTCCAATTGGCACACAGGCAGCTGAAGTGACTTTCTTGTGGTCAAATGGTGTCAGCGGTGGGATTTGAACTCATAACCTTAGTGTTTGAAGTCCAAAGTCTTAACCACTACACCACTATGGGGGGTATCCTGCACCTTCTTCGTGCTTAGCAATTTATCAACCATCTCTGAATTTCTCAGCCTATTCATAAACAGCCTGCTCTTGTAAGTCATAGGGAAGTTTTACCGTTCAAAGGTTGACCTTTGATGGCTCAGGAGACTTAAGAGAATCTCATTGACATTTCAGTTAAGAAATTAACTTTGTCACAGAGGTTTCCTCTAAAACTCTTTAGGAGAGCCAGCGTTAGACAAGAAGGAGACCTGAGATACAACTGATTCAAAATTTGAAAGAGTGTTCTATTTTGTGAGATCTTCTTCTACTCTTGTTGTAATCTCTTTCAAGACTTCATATTTTTTACTTATTATTGGACTGAGGCCTTTATCTGAGGTGTCATCTCACAATTTTGCTACAATCAGTTACATTTCTTTTGTTTTTCCAGTTGTTGCACAGGCAGCTGACGTGATTTTCTTGTGGTCAAATGGTGTCAGCGGTGGGATTTCAACTCATAACCTTAGTGTTTGAAGTCCAAAGTCTTAACCACTACACCACTATTGTGTCCTAACCCTAACCCACCGCAGGGCACACACACACACCAAGCACACACTAGGGACAATTTAGGATCGCCAATGCACCTAACCTGCATGTCTTTGGACTGTGGGAGGAAACCCACGCAGACACGGGGAGAACATGCAAACTCCATGCAGGGAGGACCCGGGAAGTGAACCCAAATCTCCTAACTGCGACTGCGCCACCGTGCCGCCCCCTTCAAAATAATGTGCAGCTAAATTCTCAACGGCATTCTCAGCATTTCTGGAGCTTAGCAGAGTCAGATAACTAGAAGAATCTTCACCAAGCAGCTCTGAAAATGTCTGCTTTGTTTGGGTCTCCATACCTCTGTGAGTCTGACGTGAATGTCATGAAATCAAAGTTCAGAACACGACTGACAGACGGACATTTAAATGACTCCAGAAGAGTGAATCTGAGTGGCTCTACTCTACCACACACCTCAGTGCCAGTCATCTGACTAACTAAACAACACATCACACATGCGACTGGACCTGTGAATAAAGTGACACAGTGACATGTGACAAAATGACAAATGAAGAAGTCGTATGTGTGGATTTGGAAATTGCATTGTTTTGTTTTAACAGCATTCACGTTTTAATTCAATAGTGTGAGATACACTAGAAAATGCATACAAACATACAAAATGCACTTGCAGGTGAACTCAATATTATACGTAATGTTTTAATGCAAAATGTGACTTGTGGACACCAACATTTTGTAAATGTTCAGGCAAAACAAGCTTATTCAGTTTGTTTCGGTTGAAATAAGCTATGAGAATAAACGTTAGAAAACATGAGTAGCTCTCGGCCATTTTCATTTTGTAAAAGTAGCTCTCAGGGGAAAAAAGGTTGCAGACCCCCTGCCTTACAGAACACATTAATAACAACAGTCACAACATAAAATGTATGATATTACAGTACAATAAAACCAGAATAAATACAATAATAACATTGAATTTAAATTTATCAGCTAAAATTCTCAGACAGAATAAGCCAGGTTAAAAGATGTGTTTTAAGATGAGATTTAAAGGCAGGAAGAGAGTCGATATTACAAATACCTTGTGAAAGACGCGAAGGTCCGCTCGAGTGAAACCCCATGTTATAGTCAAGCGAGCAGGAGGGATAATAAGAATGAAAAAGAAAGAAGATCTAAGGATACGAGGAGGAATGGAGATGTGAAGAAGATCAGAATGATAAGGAGGTGCCCGATTACTTGACTTGACCTGGGGAACACACACTGCAGAGGTAGTGAAGAAGGCCCAAAAGAGACTCTACTTCCTGAAGAACAACATCCATGAGAAACTGCTGGTGTCCTTCTACCACTGCATAGTGGTCTACTGTCTCTGTGTGTGTGGTTCTCCAGCTGCACAGTAACACAGAGGAAAGAGCTCCACAGAGTCATTAAGGTTACCCAGCGGATAGCCGGCCGTCCTCTCCCCTCACTAGAAGAACTACACAGTTCGTGTTGTCTCAGGAACGTCAAGAAAGTTCTTCAGGACACATCACACCCAAGACATGCATTGTTTGAACACCTGCCTTCAGGCAGACGTTTCAGATCCATAAAGACTAAGACAAATAGACTGAGAAATAGTTTCTATCCTTCAGCCATCACCATGCTGAATGCTGCTAAGTGGTCAATCTGACCGAGTGCACCTTCACGTTTACAACAGAGCTCTCAGTCAACATTGGCTGAGGGACAAGTGCAATATGACGTACAGTCATATGAAAAAGTTTGGGACCCCCTCTCAGCCTGCATAATAATTGATAACAGTGGTAGGTCTTTCATTTCCTAGGAAAATCTGAGTACTGCGGTGTTTTCCAAACAAAGATTTTTAGTGACGCAGTATTTAGTTGTATGAAATGAAATCAAATGTGAAAACCTGGCTGTGCAGGTGGGTCCCCTTGTCATTGTGCTGATTTGAATGCCTGTCACTGCTCAATGCTGATTACTTGCAACACCAAATTGGTTGGATGAGCTGATGAAGCCTTCATAGACAGGTGTGTCCATCATGAGATATAAAGGTATTTAAGGTGGTAAATCGCAAGGTGGGCTTCCTTCCCTTCGACTCTCCTCTGAAAAGTGACAGCATGAGATCCTCAAAGCAACTCTCCAAAGATCTGAAAACAAAGATTGTTCAGTCTCCTGGTTTAGGGGAAGGCTACAAAAAGCCATCTCAGAGGTTTAAACTGTCAGTTTCAACTGTAAGGAATGGAATCAGGAAATGGAAGGCCACAGGCACAGTTGCTGTTAAACCCAGCAGGTCTGGCAGGCCAAGAAAAATATAAGAGCGGCATATGGGCAGGATTGTGAGAATGGTGACAGACAACCCACAGATCACCTCCAAAGACCTGCAAGAACATCTTGCTGCAGATGGTGTATCTGTACATTGTTCTACAATTCAGCGCATCTGAATGGCAGGGTGATGAGAAAGAAGCCCTTTCTGCACTCACGCCACAAACAGAGTCGCTTGTTGTATGCCAATGCTCATTTAGACAAGACAGATTCATTTGGGAACAAAGTGCTTTGGACTGATGAGACAAAAATTGAGTTATTTGGTCAGAACAAAAAGCACTTTGCATGGCGGAAGAAGAACACCACATTCCAAGAAAAACACCTGCTACCTACTGTCACATTTGGTGGAGGTTCCATCATGCTGTGAGGCTGTATGGCTAGTTCAGGGACTGGGGCCCTTGTTAAAGTCGAGGGTCTCATGAATTCAACCCAATATGAACAAATTCTTCAGGATAATGTTCAAGCATCAGTCACAAAGTTGAAGTTACGCAAGGGTTGGATATTCCAACAAGACAATGACCCAAAACACAGTTGGAAATCTACAAAAGCATTCATGCAGAGGGAGAAGTACAATGTTCTGGAATGGCCGACACAGTCCCCTGACTTGAATATCATATATCTATGGGATGATTTGAAGCAGGCTGTCCATCAAATTGAACTGAACTGGAGAGATTTTGTATGAAGAATGGTCAACAAGACCTCCATCCAGAATCAGACACTCATCAGAGGCTACAGGAGGACAGCGTCTAGAGGCCAAAAGGAGGCTCAGCTAAGTATTTATGTCATATCTCTGTTGTGTGCCCACATTTATGCACCTGTCTAATTTGGTTATGATGCATATTGCATATTTTCTGTTAATCCAATAAACTTCATGTCACTGCTGAAATCCTACTGTGTCCATAAGGCATGTCAGATATTAAAAGGAAGTTGCTACTTTGAAAGCTCAGCCAATGAGAAACAAAAATCCAAAGAATTAAGAGGGGGTCCCAAACTTTTTCATATGACTGTATGTATGAAAGGAAACAAGTGTTCTGCTGTTATGGACTATTTTCTCTATATATTTATTTATTTTAGTTTTAACTTGAGTGATTATGTTTTATTTTATTTTTGCATTGGAAAATTGCACCTAAATTTCATTGTACAATGTCTCATTGCTACAATGACAATAAAGATTTTGACTTGATTTGATTTGATTTGAATCTTCAAATCAATGTGATGTTTAATAGGGAGCCAGTGAAGCTGCTGAAGGACAGGAGTGATGTGTTCTCTGGAGGGGTTCTGGTTATGATACGAGCCACGGCAACATTCTGAACCAACTGAAGATGGTAAAGGAGTTTGTGAGGAAGACAAGAAAGGATAGCATTACAATAATCAATATGAGACGTGACCAGAGCATGAACAAGAATAGCAGATCTGGTAGCTGAAAGAGATGGATGTAAACAGCTGATGTTATGTAGATAGAAATATGCAGACCGAGTAACGTCATTAATATGCGCCTCGGACTTTAAGGTCCTATCGAGAATGACACCTAAGCTCTTAACCTGGGAGGATGAAGAGATTAGAGAATTATCAACAATCAATGAAATCTTATCACATTTATCCAAAACAGATTGACTTCCTACCAGAAGATCCTCCTGTCTTATCACTATTTAATTTAAGAAAATTAGCAGACAGCCACAATTTAACTTCTTGCACACAGTCAGAGAGAGAAAAAGGTGGAAGAGTTCAATCAGGCTTAGTAGAGAGACAGAGCTGGGGGGGCTGTCAGTGAAAATGAATATCAAATTTCCTTAAAGATACGACCAAGGGGCCGATAGAAATAATAAACAGAAGGGGCTCCCAAGACAGAGCCCTGGGGAACCCCACTAACAACTGGGCAAATTTCTTAATTGTACAAACAATAAGTCTATTGGATAATGAAACTCTATGGTCCGTGTGTCCAGTCCGCTCTGAGCAATCTGATTGGTCACTCTGGGTTTGGTGTGATTGGTCAGTTTGGGTTTGATGACGCAACAAACAAACAAAAAAATTAGGAAGTGTGAGTGCGAGAAAACTCGAGGAAGGAGAACCGGCATGGGATGAGAAGCGGGGAGAGTCGCCTTCAAAGACGTCAAGTATCGAAGTAGAACAGGATGAGAGAAAAGTGCCAGGAGAATGAGAAAGAGGCTTGATGGGAACACGCTTGAGAGCACACGTACACACCTAGTGTCAGCGCCACCATTAAGGTGAAATAGGCAATCACCTTGGGTGCAGATCATCAAGTCAAGTCAAGTTGGGAAGCCTGCACTGGTACAGTGTGTTGCCGCACCCACCACACGACGAAACAACTTGGGATCCCGGTTTGCAACCCCCCAGGCAGACACGCGGTCCAGTCCCACCCTCCGGAAATTACCTTCTATCTGCCGCAGCCAGGTGTTACGTGGGCGACCCCTTGGCCTGGTCCAGCCACTCAGGTCCCCAACAATGAGGACCTTACGAGTCGGATCAACCTCGGGGAAACACGCCACATGGCCGTAGTGCCGTAACTGATGCTCCCTCACAATGCAGGTAATGTGCCTCATCCTGGACTCCATGAGCAACACAAAGTCAAACCAGCGGTACCCAAGGATACTCTGAAGAGACACAGTACCAATGGAGTCCAGCCTTTCTCTCAGGTCACTGGACAGCGTCCATGTCTCGCAACCATATAGCAAGACAGGACTCTAAAGACTCGTCCTTTTGCAGATATCGGGAGCGCCACACACCCCTTTCCAGTGACTTCATGACCCCCCTATGCTCTCCCAGTCAGTCTACTGACTTCATAGGAAGAGTCACCAGAGTCACATGAATGTCACTGCCGAGGTAAGTAAACCTCTCAAGGTCGACACTCTCTCCGCAGACAGACACACTGCTGATGGCCGTGCCCAAGAGGTCATTAAAGGCCTGGCTGTTGGTTTTTATCAGGACCCTCACAAGCCCAGACAGTCAGACCCCTCACTCAGTCTCTCAAGTGCCCCGATCAGAGCCTCCATTGACTCCGCGAAGATCACAGCATCATCAGCAAAGTCAAGATCCGTGAATCTTTCTTCATCAACAGATGCCCCCCAGCCGCTGGACCCCCACGACCTTGCCCGACACCCAGTCCATACAAGCACTGAACAGAGTAGGAGCAGAACACACCGCTGATGAACCCCAGTATCAACTGGGAAAAACACAGAGGGTCTGCCTCCACTCTGTACCAGTGTACAGGCCGGCCATGATATCCAGCAACCTCGAGGGGATCCCGCGAACCCTCAGAAGGGTGTATCTCAATGTCCTGGCTAAATTGCCCACCATGGCCTGGTCATTCTGGCCCCCTAATCACCCCTTTACTCTAATTAGCCAACCGTGGACACCGTGCTGTAAAAATGGCGCCGTCCTTCAGATGAGACGTAAAAAATTAGAAGTCCTAACTCTCGGTGGTCATAAAATACCCCGGGGCATCGGTGTATCCCGATATCCTGGCTAAATTGCCCACCATGGCCTGGTCATTCTGGCCCTGTCTCTAATTAGCTAACCATCTCACCCCTTCACCACCTAACAGCTCATGTGTGGTGAGCGTAGTGGAACAAAAATGGCTGCTGTCGCATCATCCAGTGGGGGTTGAAGTGGCTCCCCACTCCTATGAAAAGTGCTTTGAGCAGTGAGAAAGGCGCTATATAAATGTAAAGAATTTATTATTATTAATTTGCACACAGGTCATCTCCATAACTGAAATAACAAGTGTCCATCTCTATATATATATATATATATATATATATATATAAAATCCAACGTCTGTCTGTCTGTATGTCTGTCCGCTTTCATGAGAGAAGTACTTAACGGATTTAGATCGGGTTTTTTTCCTAGAATTTGCTTGAACATTCCGGTTGATTTTGCGAATTCTCTCATCGCGCTAAGTAGCATAGTTTGCTTGCAGGAGCGATTTATTTGCGTGAATCAGAGTAACACGCTGCGGGCCCTCCTCACTCACGCACCAGCCTTGGGGTGCGTCCCTTACCTCCACTTGGCTAGCGTACGAGAGAACTACTTCACGATTTAGATCGTTTTTATTTCAAATTATTTGCTTGAACATTCCGGTTGACTTTGCGACTTCTCTTGTCACGCTAAGAATCAGAGTTCGCTTGCCGCAGCGATTTATTTGCGTGAATCTGCGAAGGGGCGGGGACCTCCTCACTCACGCGCCCGTCCTTGGGGTGTGTACCTTACGAATGAGAGAATTACTTAACGGATTTAGATTGGGTTTTCTCGATAATTTGCTCCGGTTGAGTTTGCGACCTCTCTCATCGCGCTCTGTATCATAGTTCACTTGTGGTATCTTTTTATTTGCGCGAATCCGACTGACATTTTTCAGGCTGAGGGGAAGGGGGGCCGGGGACCTCCTCACTCATGCGCCCGCCTCGGGGCGGGTACTTTACATCCGCTTAGCTAGCGAACGAGAAAACTACTTAACGGATTTAGATCGTGTTTTTTTTTTTTTCTAGAATTTGCTTGAACATTTCGGTTGATTTTGCGACTTCTCCTGTCGTATCACAGTTGGCTTGCAGGAGCGATATATTCGTGCAAATCCCAGACAGAGGCTGAAGTCCGAGGGGAGGGGGAAGCGTGATGTCAGGGGTCCTGGACCCTCCTCACTGTCCTGTTTCACTAATACGCGGGCACAGCTGCAGGGCACGGCTAGTAAATTCATAAAGTTGCAAAAAACAGAATGTCCTCCTGCGTTTGTGTAAGAGAGACGAGAGACGTCTGACAAGTTTTTAGAACAAAAATTCCTCGTGTCTTCCTACTTTTAGTTTTCCATTCAATACAAAGCACTTCTTAGCATTCCTTGGCTTGAAGCCTCCAGCTGGTAAAATCCCACGGCTCGGCCTCCTCTCTGTTCTTCACATTCCCCTTCAGACGCTCTACCTGCTTGACTTCAGTCTAGGGCGTCAATTCGCAATGAGCTAATGTGTGTGTGTTTTTTTTTTTTTATGACGTGCAGCTTGGGAATGAAGGTTTTTGTTAAATGTTTAACTAATAATATCCGCAGCAGTCCGCCTCACGGCTGACATCTCCAGGTGACTCCCTGCATGAAGTAATCAGATTCTTGAGGAACTGATTCATTTTAGGCGGGTGGGAAACGCCATTTATTAGAGCATCGGCGGGGAGAAGAATGGCTCACTGGGTTCTGCTTGATTTGCACACACGGGCCGTGAGCCGTGCATTCTTTATTGAGGGGCTCCACACTCTGCCCGTGTTCAAGGGTGGGTTTTCACCAACTATTCCAGTTTCCATTCACCGTCCTCCAAATCTGTCAGAGTTAGCGTGTTTACATGCGATTTAATAACCCGATTATTCTGAGAAACTCGAATTTCCCCTTGGGATTAATAAAGTATCTATCTATCTATCTATCTATCTATCTATCTATCTATCTATCTATCTATCTATCTATCTATCTATCTATCTATCTATCTATCTATCTATCTATCTATCTATTATATAGTGTCTTATCTATCTATCTATCTATCTATCTATCTATCTATCTATCTATCTATCTATCTATCTATCTATCTATCTATCTATCGACTCTGACGTCACATGTGATGAAGACCATGGAGCGGCTGCTGCTTCACCACCTGAGGTCACAGATCCACCACGCCCTAGACCCTCTGCAGTTCGCATACCAGGAGAAGGTGGAAGCGGAGGATGCAGTGCCGGATTAACCAATAGGCACATGTAGCATATGCTACGGGCCCCGCAATTTCGGGGGCCCCCAAATGGTGGACCCAATATTTAATAAAAAAGTGTAGCATTGAAAAACTGGTCTTTAAAAATATTATCTTTACGTTTTTAAACTGTAAATTTCTTACACAACAAAACTTTAGGGGCCCAATACATAAAATTCACATAAATATTATAAGATTCTTATTATAATCGAGAGTAAAATAACTATTTAGTCCGGTTTGAACTGTTCAGAATCTAAACTTCAGATGATGCAGACCAAAAGGGCCCCTAAATTTGAAATGTGCTACGGGCCCCCAAAGCTCTTAATCCGGCCCTGGGAGGATGCCATCATCTACATGCTACACCGATCCCTCTCCCACTTGGACAGAGGCAGTGGTGCTGTAAGAATTATGTTTCTGGACTTCTCTAGCGCCTTCAACACCATCCAACCTCTGCTCCTTAGGGACAAGCTGACAGAGATGGGAGTAGATTTATACCTGGTGGCATGGATCGTGGACTGTCTTACAAACAGACCTCAGTATGTGCGTCTCAGGAACTGCAGGTCTGACATTGTGGTCAGCAACACAGGAGCGCCACAGCGGACTGTACTTTCTCCGGTCCTGTTCAGCCTATATACATCGGACTTCCAATACAACTCAGAGTCCTGCCACGTGCAAAAGTTCGCTGACGACACTGCTATCGTGGGCTGCATCAGGAGTGGGCAGGAGAAGGAGGAGTATAGGAACCTCATCAAGGACTTTGTTAAATGGTGCGACTCAAACCACCTACACCTGAACACCAGCAAAACCAAGGAGCTGGTGGTGGATTTTAGGAGGACCAGGCCCCTCATGGACCCCGTGATGATCAGAGGTGACTGTGTGCAGATGGTGCAGACCTATAAATACCTGGGAGTGCAGCTGGATGATAAATTGGACTGGACTGCCAATACTGATGCTCTGTGCAAGAGAGGACAGAGCCGACTATACTTCCTTAGAAGGCTGGTGTCCTTCAACATCTGCAATAAGATGCTGCAGATGTTCTATCAGACGATTGTGGCGACACGGTGTTGTGCTGGGGAGGCAGCATAAAGAAGAAAGACACCTCACGCCTGGACAAACTGGTGAGGAAGGCAGGCTCTATTGTAGGCACAGAGCTGGGCAGTTTGACATCTGTGGCAGAGCGACGGGCACTGAGCAGACTCCTGTCAATCATGGAGAATCCACTGCATCCACTGAACAGGATCATCTCCAGACAGAGGAGCAGCTTCAGCAACAGACTGCTGTCACCGTCCTGCTCCACTGACAGACTGAGGAGATCGTTCCTCCGCCAGACTATGCGAATCTTCAATTCCACCCGGCGGGGTAAACATTAACATTATATAAAGTTATTGTCTGTCTGTATACCTGCATTGTTATCACTCTTTAATTTAATATTGTTATTATCAGTATGCTGCTGCTGGAGTATGGGAATTTAATAAAGTATCTATCTATCTATCTATCTATCTATCTATCTATCTATCTATCTATCTATCTATCTATCTATCTATCTATCTATCTATCTATCTATCTATCTATCTATTATATAGTGTCTTATCTATCTATCTATCTATCTATCTATCTATCTATCTATCTATCTATCTATCTATCTATCTATCTATCTATCTATCTATCTATCTATCTATCTATCTATCTATCAGTATTTCCTGCACTGCTTTGCACTTTGTAGACATGCGTTGTGTGTTTATGTCAGGTGTGTACATCTGTCTCATAACTACACCCGGAGAGTCGTCTAGAAAACCAGAGTCTGCCCCCTTGTGTGCGTGCATACGTGGCCAATAAATGGGATTGTGACTCTGATTTGGATATCGCATCCCTGACAATCCTGGTAGCAGAAAAGTCCCAGAGAGAAGGTCCCAGAAGACACAATATGGCTGGCTTTTTTTTTTTTTACAATGGAAGGTCAGGGATGGACGGGTTGAAAGGACAGAAGAGAAGTGTCCTCCGTGGACAGATAATCCCCCCCAATACAGGGACGTGCCATCAGGGGAGGCCTCACCTGTTATCCATCCATCCATCCATTATCCAACCCGCTATATCCTAGCTACAGGGTCACGGGGGTCTGCTGGACCCAATCCCAGCCAATACTGGGCATAAGGCAGGAAACAAACCCCGGGCAGGGCGTCAGCCCACCACAGGGCACACACACACACCAAGCACCGCACCTCTTTGATACAATACAATATATTTTTTTTATAGCCCAAAATCACACAAGAAGTGCCGCAATGGGCTTTAACAGGTCCTGCCTCTTGACAGCCCCCCCAGCCTTGACTCTCTAAGAAGTCCAGGAAAAATTCCCGTGTAGGGAAAAAATGGAAGAAACCTTGGGAAAGGCAGTTCAAAGAGAGACCCCTTTCTAGGTAGGTTGGGTGTGCAGTGGGTGTCAAAAGAAGGGGGTCAATACAATACAATACACACAACAGTCAGTCAGTCATTATCCAACCCGCTATATCCTAACTACAGGGTCACGGGGGTCTGCTGGAGCCAATCCCAGTCAGCACAGGGCACAAGGCAGGAAACAAACCCCGGCCAGGGCGCCAACCCACCAGAGTCTACTACACTCCATCTTTGTGAAATCCTCCTATGAGCTTATTGTTAGCCAGCGTTTCAAACAGTTTCCCACTCAAAGGTTGATGTTTGATGGCTCGTGAGACTTAAATGAAAGTCTCATCGATGTTTCATTTAAGAATCAACGTCGTCACAAACTCCTAAGGGCACACAGCTTTAGACAAAAAGGAGACCCGGGATACAACTGAGGTGACAGGAGTCAAAATGGAGGATGTGGCTTGTAATGGCTCATAAGCCTCATGATGGCTTCTTGGACTTTGACTGGCACGGCTCTTGTCTTCCTGTTGAACAATGGCAGCTAAAGGGTAGAAGCAGGCCAAGGGGTCTGATGAAGCCATGAAACCCACCCAAGGTGTCACAAACACCTGGGATGCTAACTGTCACAAACATTATGAAGCACTGGAATGCCTGGTAGAAAACGTGTCGTGTGACCAAAAGGTGTGCAAATCCCCCTTAAATGAAAGTCTGCGATGCGCACTTTAATCACGAGGGAACAAATCACAAATCACTGCGGAACAAAGGGGGAAATCAAGAGAAAAAACGGGTCATTGTCCTCAACATCATGGGGGGCACTGTAGATAGACAGAGAGTGACAGATATACAGTACGTGTTAATAATGGCATTGGAGTGTGGGGACATGCTGCATGTTGGTCGGACATGCAAGTAAGAATTTCGCTGACCCTTTACACATGACAATGTGACTGGTAAGGGGGTCTTCAGAGACCAAGAGTATAAAGCTGCAACAACTGTGAAGTTGGCACAAGGGGGTCTAGAGAGACTAATAGTTTTAAGCTGCCTAAACTGTGAAGGTGGCACAAGGGGGTCTATAGAGACTAAGAATACAAAGCTGCAACAACTGTGAAGGTGGCACAGGGGGGTCTACAGAGACTAAGAAAACAAATCTACAATAAGTCTGAAAGTGGCACAAGGGAGTCTGCAGAGACCAAGAGTATAAAACAGCAACAACTGTGAAGGTGGAACAAGGGGGTCTATAGAGACTAATAGTTTTAAGCTGCTTAAACCGTGAAGGTGGCATAAGGTGGTCTACAGAGACTAAGAATACAAATCTACAATAAGTCTGAAGGTGGCACAAGGGAGTCTGCAGAGACCAAGAGTATAAAACAGCAACAACTGTGAAGGTGGAACAAGGGGGTCTATAGAGACTAATAGTTTTAAGCTGCTTAAACCGTGAAGGTGGCATAAGGTGGTCTACAGAGACTAAGAATACAAATCTACAATAAGTCTGAAGGTGGCACAAGGGAGTCTGTAGAGACCAAGAGTATAAAGCTGCAACAACTGTGACGGTGGCACAAGGGTATCTACAGATACTAAGAATACAGAGCTACAATAAGTTTGAAGGTGGCACAAGGAGGTCTGCAGAGACCAAGAGTATAAAGCTGCAACAACTGTGAAGGTGGCACAAGGGGGTCTATAGAGACTAAGAATACAGAGCTACAATAAGTTTGAAGGTGGCACAAGGGGGTCTATAGAGACTAAGAATACAGAGCTACAATAAGTTTGAAGGTGGCACAAGGGGGTCTACAGAGACTAAGAATACAGAGCTACAATAAGTTTGAAGGTGGCACAAGGGGGTCTACAGAGACTAAGAACACAGAGCTACAATAAGTTTGAAGGTGGCACAAGGGGGTCTACAGATACTAAGAATACAAAGCTGCAACAACTGTGAAGGTGGCACAAGGTGGTCTATAGAGACTAAGAATACAAATCTACAATAAGTCTGAAGGTGGCACAAGGGGGTCTGTAGAGACCAAGAGTATAAAGCTGCAACAACTGTGAAGGTGGCACAAGGTGGTGTACAGACACTAAGAATACAAATCTACAATAAGTGTGAAGGTGGCACAAGGGGGTCTGCAGAAACCAAGAGTATAATGCTGCAACATCTGTAAAGGTGGCACAAGGGGGTCTGCAGACACTAAGAATACAAATCTACAATAAGTCTGAAGGTGGCACAAGGGGGTCTGCAGAGACTATGAATACAAAGCTACGATACATTGGGGTCTACAGAGTACAAATCTACAATAAGTGGCACAAGGGGGGTCTACAGGATGGCTGCACTTTAGTGAGTTTCCCGTTAAAGACACGGAGCCTACTGACCGATTCTGCAGAAATCTCCTTCCCAGCCTTGAAAACAGCAGCACTTGCCAGTGGGGGTACAATGTCCGTTCTTGCAAAGCCGTGAGCATTCAGTAATCAAGGGTTCAGGAGGCTGAACTTTCCGCCTGCATTCCTCAGGGACTGAGGGCCTACAAAAATAAAAAAAAGAAAGAAAGATAAAGCTGAAGAAACGGTGGCAACGCATTAGACGTCTAACTTTCAAACACAGTGACTGCAGGCTGATGTGATGTCTCGAGATTCCGGCGCCGAGCGCAAACAATTAAGCAAGCTCAAACCAATTTGAAGTGCTTTCCAATGAATAACCGTCATTTCTCCTTTATTCAAAAAGAACACCGAATGGGTGATAATTGTCACTGCATGCAAGTTTATAGCCTGGGGGCAAAGATTAAGTCAGAAAATGTCTGCAAATTATCATTCAGGAAAAATGCACTTATTTTTTTCATCCTGGAGATTTATGTTGCGAGACTTAATTGATAATGATATTAGGAATGTTTTCACTTGATTGCCCTTAATGTACTTTGTAGTGAATAATGTCCCTGGTGGGTGGCAGCACAGTGGTTCCCACTGCTCGCTCGCAGCTCCTGAGTTTTGGGTTCGCTTCAGTTCTCCGGATGCACCCTGCTTTGTGGAGTCTGTCCATTTTATCTCCAAGAGAACAAGACACGTGTCTTAGGCTAACTGGACACTCTAAATTTACTTTGGAAGCTCAAGGGACAAAAAAATTGGTCACCGCCCGTGTAAAGGGTGTCACAGATTTCAAACCACTAAAATTTTGACTTTAGTTTTTTGGACCTCAGTGCCAAAATGGTTTCAAGGCAAATAACAGATGTCCCAAAACCACTTCCAAAAATGCCCATTAGAGGGGGATTTCTCTTTAAACCCCGGCTACATAGAACAGCAAACGCAGGGTCTTAATAAAATAAACAAAATTCTTGGCTACACTATGAGGCTTCAAAGAGCACGGAAGACATAAAGAGTTTGCCAGTAACACAAGACAATCCAAGAAAAGTCGCAGTATTGAATCCATAGCGTAGTCAAAAACAAAAAGAGCACGGGTTCAAAATATACAAAAGAGATATCCCATTCACAGTAACTCACCAAATACCCCTAAGTGTATTCGAAATGAACTGCCTGGAAGTGCGGGAGACCCTCTGGATTTATATGACAATGGGGCGGTTCCTGGTGGTGATTGGGAGGTGGCCCTGCCTCTTGGGGAACCACCCACAAAACACAAAGAAAGGCAGCTTACATTCATGGACAAAATCAAAAATAACAAATGATGCACATAATCAACATGAAGAAAAGATTCAAGAATGAGCAGAAGAGACATAAAACATGAAACCTGAGCCCCAGCCTACCCTGCCTGAGATGTGACAACAGATAACTCAAAAAACAACCACCTTACTCCAGCCTCCCTAATACACCACACAATTTCTCGCCTCCTTGGCGCTCCGAGCCGTCATGCCACACTACACGCTGCTCCCCTCATGAAGCCTTAAGTAAAAGTAAGGTGAAGTCCCGATTGCACTAAATCACATATTGAGTATCAGGGGAGGGGAGTGCAATGCATTTTATCACTACACATATTTATGATGCGCCATTTGTTGGAATGACAAATGTAATGCATTTTATTACTACACGTTTGTGATGCACCACCTGTTAGAATGACACATAAACTATATTTTATTACCACAAAAGCTTATGATGTGCCATTTGATGAGGTGACAAACACAATGCATTTTGTTATTACAAATGTTGATGATGCTCCAATTGTTGGAATAACAAATGTAGTGCATTTTATTGCTACAGATGTTTGAGATGCACATGCAATATATTTTATTACTACAAATGTTTGTGTTGCACCATCTTTTGGAATGCCACATGCAATGCATTTTATCACTACACATGTTTGTGATGCACCATTTGTTGAAATGACAAATGTAATGCATTTTATTACAACAAATGTTTGTGATGAACCACCTGTTGGAATGACACATGAACTATATTTTATTACCACAAAAGCTTGTGATGTGCCATTAGATGGAGTGACAAACACAATGCACTTTATTACTACAAATGTTGATGATGCACCATTTGCTGGAATGAAAAATGTACTGCATTCTATTGCTGCAGATGTTTGAGATGCACATGCAATATATTTTATTAATACAAATGTGTGTGATGCACCATCTGTTGGAATGCCATATGCAATGCATTTTATCACTACACATGTTTATGATGCATCATCTGTTGGAATGACACATGCAATATATTTTATTACTACAAAAGTTTGTGATGGGGCAGCACGGTGGCACAGTGGGTAGCGCTGCTGCCTCGCAGTTAGGAGACCTGGGGACCTAGGTTCGCCTCCCGGGTCCTCCCTGCGTGGAGTTTGCATGTTCTCCCGATGTCTGCGTGGGTTTCCTCCGGGTTCCTCCCACAGTCCAAAGACATGCAGGTTAGGTGGATTGGCGATTCTAAATTGGCCCTAGTGTGTGCTTGGTGTGTGGGTGTGTTTGTGTGTGTCCTGCGGTGGGTTGGCACCCTGCCCGGGATTGGTTCCTGCCTTGTGCCCTGTGTTGGCTGGGATTGGCTCCAGCAGACCCCCGTAACCCTGTGTTCGGATTCAGCGGGTTGGAAAATGGATGGATGGATGTTGATGATGCTCCATTTGTTGGAATAACAAATGTAGTGCATTTTATTACTACACATGTTTGTGATGCACCATTTGTTGGAATGACAAATGTAATGCATTTTATTACTACACGTTTGTGATGCACCACCTGTTAGAATGACACCTGAACTATATTACATTACCACAAAAGCTTGTGATGTGCCATTTGATAGAGTGACAAAAACAATGCATTTTATTATTACAAATGTTGATGATGCACCATCTGTTGGAATGCCATATGCAATGCATTTTATCACTACACATGTTTATGATGCACCATCTGTTAGAATGACACATGCAATATATTTTATTACTACAAAAGTTTGTGATGGGGCAGCACGGTGGCACAGTGGGTAGCGCTGCTGCCTCGCAGTTGGGAGTTTGTGATGTGTCATTTGTTGGTGTGACACAAACACAATGCATTTTATTATTATAAATGTTGATGATGCACCATTTGTTGGAATGAAAAATTTAGTGCATTTTATTGCTGCAGATTTTTGAGATGCACATGCAATATATTTTATTAATACAAATGTGTGTGATGCACCATCTGTTGGAATGCCACATGCAATGCATTTTATTACTACACATGTTTGTGATGTACAATTTGTTGGAATGACACATGCAATATATTTTAATACTACAAATGTTTGTGATGTGCCACCTGTTGGAATGACACATGCAATATATTTTATTACTACAAATGTTTGTGATGTGCCACTTGATGAAGTGACAAACACAATGCATTTTATTACTACAAATGTTGATGATGCTCCATTTGTTGGAATGGCAAATGTAGTGCATTTTATTGCTGCAGATGTTTGAGATGCACTGTCTGTTGGATTGACAAACACAATGCACTTTATTACTACCATGTTTGTTAAATGCCATCTATTGGAATGACACATGCAATGCATTTATTACTACATGCATTACAAAATACATGCCAACATATGGTGCACCACAGATGTTAACCCTGAAGTCTACATTGATCTCAACACTTCTTCAGATCAGTTAGTATTGAAAGAAGCGTCTGTACAGTGAAAGACTGTGACTCATCACAAGTGTGACTTTGTTCAGTGATTATTTCTTTAGAACAGAGATAGCAATTCACATCTGGGCATCAACACTGAATCATATCAACAACAGTGCTTGGTGACGACTTTCAAGTGACTACTTTGTGACATGGCGTGCTATCCTGCTGGAAGCAGTCAACAGAAGATGGTTATACTGCGGCCATAAAGGGATGGACGTGGTCATCAACAATACTTGTGGCATTTAAACGATGCTCAGTTAGTACTAAGGGGCCCAAAGTGTGCCAAGTAAATATCCCCCAGTCCATTACACCACCATTACCAGCCTGAACTGTTAATACAAGGCAGGATGGATCCCTGCTTTCATGATGTTGACCCCCACCATCTGAATGTCGCAGCAGAAATCGAGACTCATCAGACCAGGTGACGTTTTTTCCCATCTTCTCTTGTCCAGTTTTGCTGAGCCCGTGTGAATCGTAGCCTCGGTGGCCTGTTCTTAGCTGTCAGTATTGTCACCCATTGTGGTGGTCTGCTGCTGTGGCCCACCTGCTTCAAGGTTTGCTCTTCTGCACGCACACCTCTGTTGTAACGAGTGCTTATTTGAGTTCCTCACACCAGTCTGGCCATTCTCCTCTGGCCCATTGAACTGCCGCTCACTGGATATTTTCCCTTTTTGCGGACCACTCTCTGTAGAGGAGGAGGAAACCGGAGCGCCCGGAGGAAACCCACGCAGACACGGGGAGAACATGCAAACTCCACGCAGGGAGGACCCAGGAGGCAAACCCAGGTCCCCCAACTGCGAAGCAGCAGCACTACCCACTGCGCCACCGTGCCGCCCTATATACAACATTTTTGAAGAAATATCTTTGACTTGGGGGGGGGGGTGGGGGGGGGGGGGGAATCAAACTTGTTTTTTCATGCAGCAGTGTAAGAAGGTGCATTATTGTGTTACTTTTAAACTACTGAAATATAGTCCCGTCTGCTGGAAAGAAAGCCGTCAGCTTATTATTTTCACCAAACAGGCTGTAGAAATGCAAATGACGAGGTGCCAGCGCCTCATGTTGGCCTCATGCTGCACTGTTAATTTATGTAACAAGAACATACTGTAATTAGACTGTGGATAATGGCAGCGGCCTGGGAATTGGAAAGTGAAGTGTTCTGAACGAGTCCACGTCCTGCGTAGATTAGGCCTGGGAAGTGCATGGGAACGTCGCTCCGGGATCTGCCAGCCACAGACAAGCTCAAGAAAACCCTGCCATTACGCTGTCTCTGTCTGCTTGGCAAACAAAAGGCAGGGCCTCATCGTTTTCTAGGTGTGAGACTTTCTTGACAAGTATGGTGGAACCAGGGTGCAGGGTACAGCAGCAGTGAACAAGGCCCGTGAGAGATGAGTAGTGGGGATAAAATGGCTGTATTTCTCATAACCGTTCATTTAGAAAAAATGCCAAATGAGTCCCATCATAAACCTGGTGGGCAACCCGCTTTGCTCTTGTGCCCCTTTGGAAGAACCTCTGAGGAGGTGGTTGATGGCAGAGTCGGATTAAGATCACTTTAGTGCCCTGAGATATATGAGCTGCACTAACTCGGAGTCGACGACTGAAGGGGACAGCCGACATGACCACGACAAGAACGGTCATGTGACCCTTGGTAGACCATGTGGAAGTGACCAGACCAGATATATAAACTGCTCAAAAAAAATGAAAGGGACACTTTTTAATCCGAGTATAGGATCAAGTCAATGAGACTTGTGGGCTATTGATCTGTCAGTTCAGTAGCAGAGGGGCTTGTTCATCAGTGCACTAGAGGGGCAACAATGAGACGACCCCCCAAAACAGGAATGAACGGGTTAACAGCTGGAGGGAGCCCACTGACATTTTTCCTTCCTCATCTGCTTTATCACTCGTTTCACATTTGGCTGTGGTCAGTGTCACTACTGGTAGCATTAGGCCATACCTGGACCCTACAGAGCTGGCACAGGTAGTTCAACTTCTCCAGGATGGCACATCAATACGTGGCATTGCCAGAAGCTGACATTTTTCCCTCCTCATCTGTTTTGTCACTCGTCTCACATTTGGCTGTGGTCAGTGTCACTACTGGTAGCATTAGGCCATACCTGGACCCTACAGAGCTGGCACAGGTAGTCCAACTTCTCCAGGATGGCACATCAATACGTGGCATTGCCAGAAGCTGACATTTTTCCCTCCTCATCTGTTTTGTCACTCGTCTCACATTTGGCTGTGGTCAGTGTCACTACTGGTAGCATTAGGCCATACCTGGACCCTACAGAGCTGGCACAGGTAGTCCAACTTCTCCAGGATGGCACATCAATACGTGCCTCCCATTGCCAGAAGGTTTGCTGTGTCTCCCAGCACAGTCTCAAAAGCATGGAGGAGATTCCAGGAGACAGGCAGGCAGTTACTAGGAGAGCTGGACAGAGCCCCTTGTAGAAGGTCCTTAACCCACCAGCAGGATCCACCGGTATCTGCTCCTTTGGGCAACGAGGAACAGGATTAGCATTGGCACAGCCTACAAAATGACCTCCAGCAGGCCACTGGTGTGAATGTCTCTGACTAAACAATCAGAAACAGACTTCATGAGGGTGGCCTGAAGGGCCCGACGTCCTCTAGTGGGCACCGTGGAGCTCGATTGGCATTTGCCAAAGAATACCAAAATTGGCAGGTCCACCACTGGCGGGCGCCCTGTGCTTTTCATGTGACAGACGTGAAAGGGTCTGGAGAAGCCGTGGAGAACATGATGCTGCCGGTAACATCGTTCATCATGAGCGGTTTGGTGGTGGGTCAGTGATGGTCTATCTGGGGAGGCATATCTATGGAGGGACGCACAGACCTCTACAGGCTAGACAACGGCACCTTGACTGCCATTAGCTATTGGGAGGAAATCCTTGGACCCACTGACAGACATGTTCCTCCTGCTGCACGACAATGTGGCGAGAGGATAAAGGAATTGATACCATTGACTGCCCCCCCACACTCACTCTCCTGACCTCAATCCAATAGAACACCTGTGGGTGGGACATTATGTTTGGGTCCATCAGACACCTCAGCCTGTCCAGGAGCTCAGTGATGCCCTGGTCCAGATCTGGGAGGAGATCCCCCAGGACACCATCTGTTGTCTCATTAGGATGTTGTCTGGCATTGGGGGGGCAGGTGGGATACAAACTACTGAGTACGATTTGGAGTTGCTGCAATGAGATTTTGGCCAAATGGACTCGCCTGCCTGCCTGCCTGATGCATCATTGTTTCCCTTTGATGTTCGGGGTGTCCCTCTGTCGGTTGATCCTCTTTATTTCCATCCTTTCGTTCCTCACACATCACCATATCAGTCCATAGAAGTAGAGAGAGCCAGCAGGATTTGGTTTTTCCCATTCAGATCCGATGTGTTTTCAAAGTGGTCATTTCATTTTTCTGAGCAGTTTATATATATACTAGTCATTTAGCCTGTTACAATAACGGGCGCTAGAACAGTAGTGCATACACATTAGTGGGAACAGTCGATATTAAATGGCAAGGGACTTTGACCTCATTCTGTTTGTTGGTTGTATTTTTATTTCTTTCAGCCTTTCTTTTGTTGATGTTTACTTGCTGAGCTGACCGTTCTTCGTGGGCTGCTGCCATGTATTGTGTGTCTTTAATTTTCTGTGACAGTAATACTGTCTTGTACGGCTCTATTCAATAAGGGTGCGTAGATAATTTAGTTCAAATGGCTCTGGAATATGTGAAGAGCAACAGGTGCAGATCTTTATTTACGCGCGCCTTTATTCGCTGCGCCCAATTGAGGTCGTCCTTTTGAGGCTCGCCTTTTTGTGTGCGCCCTTATTGAAGGATACCGTCTTGTACGTCTGCTGGCTTGTATGTCCGTAATATCCCTTTAATTTTCTCTGGCGGTAATACAGGCGTGCGCGTCAGTAATATGCCTTTAAGCTCCTCTGACAGTAATACTGGCTTGTATTTGGCTGTAATATGCGTCACTGTATTGTGTACCTTTAATTTCCTCTCGCAGTAATACTGGTTTGTATTTCCGTAAAACACCTCTAACTTTCTCTGACAGTAATATCACGTATCACACCGTGCCCCGCGCATGCGCACTTCACCAGAAGACACCCACACACGGACACCTGGACGCACATAGGGATTTTATATATATAGATAGATATATTTATACAGTCATATGAAAAAGTTTGTGACCCCCTCTCAGCCTGCATAATAATCGACTCTCCTTTCAACAATAAAGATAACAGTGGTCTGTCTTTCATTTCCTACGAGTACTGCGGTGTTTTCCGAACAAAGATTTTTAGTGACGCAGTATTTAGTTGTATGAAATTAAATCAAATGTGAAAAACTGGCTGTGCACAAATGTGGGTCCCCTTGTCATTGTGCTGATTTGAATGCCTGTCACTGCCCAATGCTGATTGGTTGATGAGCTTGTTAAGCCTTCATAGACAGGTGTGTCCCATCATGAGATATAAAGGTATTTAAGGTGGTCAATCACAAGGTGGGCTTCCTTCCCTTTGACTCTCCTCTGAAGAGTGACAGCATGGGATCCTCGAAGCAACTCTCCAAAGATCTGAAAACAAAGATTGTTGAGTCTCCTGGTTTAGGGGAAGGCTACAAAAAGCCATCTCAGAGGTTTAAACTGTCAGTTTCAACTGTAAGGAATGGAATCAGCAAATGGAAGGCCACAGGCACAGTTGCTGTTAAACCCAGCAGATCTGGCAGGCCAAGAAAAATACAGGAGCGGCATATGAACAGGATTGTGAGAATGGTGACAGACAACCCACAGATCACCTCCAAAGACCTCCAAGAACATCTGGCTGCAGATGGTGTATCTGTACATCGTGCTGCAATTCAATTTGCACAAAGAACATCTGTATGGCAGGGTGATGAGCAAGAAGCCCTTTCTGCACTCGCGCCACAAACAGAGTCGCTTGTTGTATGCCAATGCTCATTTAGACAAGCCAGATTCATTTTGGAACAAAGTGCTTTGGACTGATGAGACAAAAATTGAGTTATTTGGTCAGAACAAAAAGAGCTTTGCATGGCGGAAGAAGAACACCGCATTCCAAGACAAACACCGGCTACCTACTGTCAAATTTGGTGGAGGTTCCATCATGCTATGGGGCTGTGTGGCCAGTTCAGGGACTGGGGTCCTTGTTAAAGTCGAGGGTCGCATGAATTCAGCCCAATATCAACAAATTCTTCAGGATAATGTTCAAGCAGCAGTCACAAAGTTGAAGTTACACAGGGGTTGGATATTCCAACAAGACAATGACCCAAAACACAGTTGGAAATCTACAAAGGCATTCATGAAGAGGGAGAAGTACAATGTTCTGGAATGGCCGTCACAGTCCCCTGACTTGAATATCATCGAAAATCTATGGGATGATTTGAAGCAGGCTGTCCATCAAATTGAACTGAACTGGAGAGATTTTGTATGAAGAATGGTGAACAATACCTCCATCCAGAATCAGACACTCATCAGAGGCTATAGGAGGACAGCGTCTAGAGGACAAAAGGAGGCTCAACTAAGTATTGATGTCATATCTCTGTTGTGTGCCCACATTTATGCACTTGTCTAATTTTGTTATGATGCATATTTCATATTTTCTGTTAATCCAATAAACTTCATGTCACTGCTGAAATCCTACTGTGTCCATAAGGCATGTCAGATATTAAAAGGAAGTTGCTACTTTGAAAGCTCAGCCAATGATTAACAAAAATCCAAATAATTACGAGGGGTTCCCAAACTTTTTCATATGACTGTATCTATCCATCCATCCATTTTCCAACCCGCTGAATCCGAACACAGGGTCACGGGGGTCTGCTCGAGCCAATCCCAGCCAACACAGGGCACAAGGCAGGAATCAATCCCGGGCAGGGTGCCAACCCACCGCAGGACACACACAAACACCCACACACCAAGCACACGACTGTTTCTATGTATGCAATTTTTTCTTTTAATGTGGGAGTCCCATTTTTGTGGAACCTGGTGGTTCAGATGCACCATTTGTACCATATGCTCCACAGTAAATTTCTGAGATGCCCCCCCAACCCGGCCCCTTCCCATGATGCCCTAAACACGAGCTTATTTTGTTCAATGGTTAATCCAGCCCTGGTTGAAGTTTCGGGGGGGCACCGGTAACTTCTCCCCTCACGCTGAGTTGCTATTCCTCGTTTTGCTCAGACAGAACTCCCCCCCCCCACCGCCCCCATTCACCCAGTCCAATTCTTGTTCCCATGCTCCTCTCCAGTTGCTTTCTGAGCTAAATGTTATATTTTGTTTGTGTCACAGGGTCCTTGTCTTGATAAGCTGCAGCACGTTGAAAAAAAAGCAACCCCCCCCCCCCCCCACCCTTCATGCCCCCCAAGAGGGTTCTGTATCACCGTTAATAGAAGCGAGGTCATGACAACTACTAAACAGTTTGCATTACTGTCAGGGTGGCCGTGAAAACAACACCTGCTATAGCGGCACTTGACAAAGCAGCTGGGTCAACAGGCACTGTGGGAATTCATCAACTTCAGGAGGCCACTTGCATAAAACACAGACTGATAAATTAAAAGAGGGGCCGGCTTATTAGGTTAAGACCGTCCAAAGTAGGCCCTTTTTGGAATCGTGAATAGACGGGAGAAAGAAATCAGCTGCCTAAACGCTGGATGGCATAATCAGGTATTGTTCGGACAGCGAGACACTCCAGCAATATGAACAGCCGCAGTGCATTAGGAGGGGCCGCTGGTTGCAGGGGTGGGGGTTGGAGAGGGTGGGATTTCGTACTCTTAGACATCTCTTTTCTTTGCCGAGCGGGAATCATTTAACTTGAGCCTCCAAAACTTTACAAATAAAAATAAAAACTCCTGTGAGCCAGTCCGACTCGGAGCGGAGTGAAGGAGCTTTTTGGTGGGCAGCCTTTTCAGGAATTGCGGCTTTAAACATCCATCCATCCATTCATTCTCCAACCCGCTATATCCTAAAACAGGGTCACGGAGGGTCTTGCTGGAGCCAATCCCAGCCAACACGGGGCACAAGGCAGGAACCAATCCCGGGCAGGGTGCCAACCCACCGCAGGACACACACAAACACACCGACACACCAAGCACACACTAGGGACAATTTAGAATCGCCAATCCACCTAACCTGCATGTCTTTGGACTGTGGGAGGAAACCGGAGCGCCCGGAGGAAACCCAAACAGACACGGGGAGAACATGCAAACTCCACGCAGGGAGGACCCGGGAAGCGAACCCAGGTCCCCCAGGTCTCCCAACTGCGCCACCGTGCTGCCACAATAAGACACTCGGAAGCAAACACAATCCCAAAAGAGAATCCATTAACAAGCTCCTTAGCGCTTTCAAAATGAACCACCTGGAACTGTGGGAGACCCTCCAGATGTACAGGGCAGTTCCTGGCAGTGGGGGACCATCAACAAAACACATGGAATGTAACATGGGTAGCCTACATCCATCCATCCATTTTCCAACCTGCTGAATTCGAACACAGGGTCACGGGGGTCTGCCGGAGCCAATCCCAGCCAACACAGGGCACAAGGCAGGAACCAATCCCGGGCAGGGTGCCAACCCACCGCAGGGCACACACAAACACACCCACACACCAAGCACACACTAGGGCCAATGTAGAATCGCCAATCCACCTAACCTGCATGTCTTTGGACTGTGGGAGGAAACCCGCGCAGACACGGGGAGAACATGCAAACTCCACACAGGGAGGACAGGTATTCTAAAGCGTGAATCCCTTTAAAAGGTGTAAGCTTTTGCTCATACTGTTATAATAAAATGTAAATTTGCATACAATGAATTCTGCACGCTGTAGTGGCTAAGGAAGGCTTTTGTTTCTTTTCCCACCTCTGGACCTCTGTATGACCCCAAAGATAAAGTAGCACATCTGGTTAGCGGAAATAGCCCAAAATTTAATATAAATCTACGTTTTGTGCCTCATATTGGTATGCAAAATTTGTTTGCCCAAAGTGAAAGCGTACTCAGGTTATCGTGTTTACATACACAATGTGGCGGACAGCCGGGTCTCATGCCTGGCACGGACGCCCCTGCTACTTATGTTTCGGGGGAGCAGCCATGGACAGCTCAGTACCTCCTCCCCGGGTCGCTTGGTGGCAGTCTCCCCGGCCAGCGGTGATTCCCCAACCTCCCGCAGGGCTCCATGGGAGATGGAGTCCTCCACAGCCTGGTTGGGGGCTCGGGCGGCCGCTAGGGGGAGCTGCATGGAGTCAGCAGCCCATCTGGATGAATTTTCAGCCCCACCCGGAAGTGCAATTAGGACCAGGTGGTCAAGCACCTGGAACGCTTCCGGGTGGGCTATAAAAAGGGCCAGCCACCACCACTCGGAGAGCCAGGGTTGGGAGGAGCAGGACTACGCTTGCGGAGGAGTGGTGGTGGTAAAAGAAAGGTTGTTGCTGTGTTGGACTTGTGCTTTGTGGGACTGTGTATTGCCTGTGGGTCACGGGGAAGACGTGCGCCCACGGGTGAAGAAAAATAAAGGCTTTGTGCATTATATACGTGCCTCTGTGTCTATCTATGCCGGGTCGGATGCAAAATAGCGCCTTTCTTACACTGGCATAGTCGGCAGGATCCCGGTCCATCCATTTAATAATAATAATAATAATACATTTTATTTATATAGCGCCTTTCCCATGCTCAAGGCACTTACAGAATATAATAAAGAACGGCAGCGTATACAGTATATAGGCCGTATTAAATTTGTGTAACGGCTTGGCACAACATCCAGGGGAACATAAGTAGCAGGGGCGTCCCTGTCGGGCATGGGACCCGGCTGTCCGACACAACACACACACACAGACAGACAGACAGACACGCAGATGTAATTCCAAAAATGGTATTTTCGGTTAGGTCTAAAACAAGATTTAATCAAAACCTCAAAATGGAATTTTTGGACGATTACAATACTTTCCCTACGAGAAAGTAAATTGGGCTCAGGGACTCAAGTCACTTAACCTGCCTGGGCTCTGCCTTCTGGTGCTGTTTGATATAAAATGTCAGTCAGTCAGTCTGCTATATCCTAACACAGGGTCATGGGGGTCTGCTGGAGCCAATCCCAGGCAACACAGGGTGCAAGGCAGGAACAAACCCCGGGTGGGGTGCCAGCCCACCACAGGGCACACACTAGGGGCAATGTAGGATCGCCAATGCACCTCACCTGCATATCTTTGGACTGTGGGAGGAAACCCACGCAGTCACGGGGAGAACATGCAAACTCCACGCAGGGAGGACCAGGGAAGCGAACCCAGGTCTCCTAACTGCGAGGCAGCAGCGCTACCACCGTGCCACCCGGCTTTAAACATGTTTGCTAAAAACAGACGTGACAGGTTTAGGATTATCATTTCATCTTCTGATTTTAGCAAGAACTCCTGCAGACAGGATGTCCCCGATCAGCAGAACGTGTCGGCTCCACAAGGTGCGTCCGTTTTCCTAAAGGTTTTATACGGCATTTGTGAAATGCTACTCCCCAGGCGGGACAGAGTGTTTTATTTTTAATATAGAAATTGAGTGCGTTCACGTTCACACCCATAATCGAAATCGGAATCATAATCACAGTTTATTGGCCATTGTCACACACGTGTGCATTGCAATCATCTGGACGGCTGTGGTAAGTCCGGAAATACTGGTGGTTTATGGGGTATGGGGATCACTAATGGTATCTCCCGCTTTCTTCACAGCTCCACGTGGTCGTCAAGAGATGACGTGTAGCCCCGCCCCTATCGGGCTGCGTTGGCCCCGCCCTTCCCTGGACCGGGGCCTATAAAGTGGGAGGGTCATCTTTTGATGACCTTGGAAAATTCAGAAGATGCCATCTTTGCATTGAGACAACTCATAGAGAAGCATAAAAGAGAAAAGGTTGCAGATGGCGTTTATTAGTTTGGAAAAAGGCTTATGATCGAGTGTGGAGGCACATGAGAGCACAAGGAGGACCAGAGAAGTGTGCAGGGCTTGTATGAGGGAGTGACGACTCGGGTTAGGGTAACAGACAAGATCTCAGTTAGAGGAAGGTCTGTACCCGGAGGTCTTCTTGAAGTCCTCAGCCCTTTGATACAATACAATTTATTTTTTTTGTATAGCCCAAGATCACACAAGAAGTGCCACAATGGGCTTTAACAGGCCCTGCCTCTTGACAGCCCCCCCAGCCTTGACTCTCTAAGAAGAAAAAGAAAAACTCCCTTGTAGGGAAAAAATGGAAGAAACTTTGGGAAAGGAAATTCAAAAAGAGACCCCTTACCAGGTAGGTTGGGTGTGCAGTGGGCGTCAAAAAGAAAAACGGGGGGTCAATACAATACACAGAACAGTCAGTCAGTCATTATCCAACCTGCTATATCCTATCTACAGGGTCACGGGGGTCTGCTGGAGCCAATCCCAGCCAACACAGGGCACAAGGCAGGAACCAATCCCGGGCAGGGTGCCAACCCACTGCAGGGCACACACACACACCAAGCACACACTAGGGACAATTTAGAGATGCCAATGCATCTAGCCAGCATGTCTTTGGACTGTGGGAGGAAACCCACACAGACACGTGGAGAACATGCAAACTCCACACAGGTAGGACCTGGGAAGTGAACCTGGGTCACCTAACTGTGAGGCAGCAGCGCCACCAATGCGCCACCATGCCACCTACACAGAACAGAACACAAGTAACCCTCAATACAATATAAAAATAAAAATATTACAAGTACAGAGCAGAATTTAACAGGAGATCACATCATAGGATTTGGATTTGTTTAGAGTCCACATTTGATCTGCTGAGCCCAGGGATAGAAGACCAGTCCCCCCCCCCTCAGTGCAGGCTTTGTGCCGAGGACATTGTATTGTGCAGCACCAGAAAATAGGAGGTGAGAGGGAGTGTGGTAAAGTGAGGTCTACCCGCTGATTGGTACCATTTTAAATAAATAATCGTCACATTCGAAGATTTAAGGGGGGGGGGGGGGGCCTGATAGCATGGGATGAGTGGTCCCTGGGCAGTCCCGCATTTAAGTGCATGGGTGTGGAATCACCCGTGGCCATAATTGATGCCGGGAGCCGCTAATTGCCACACCTGTGCCACGTTTCCCCCCATTTTAAAAGGGAGGAGCGCGAGTGTTGAGGGGGGGGGGGGACAAAAAAAATAAAGAATAGAAAGAACGGAGGTTAGTGGAGAGAAGATGAAGGCGGGAGGCGGAAAGAGCCGGTATGGGGGCAGAGCAAGTTGGGACAGCAGACCTTGTGAGAGGTAAGGCAGGCAGCTGGGAGGTGAGCCCCCCTGCAGAAGAGTGTATGGCCGACACTTGGGGGCTCCAGCTACGCAGTAGGCAGCGGGGGTCCAGGAGGCTTGGGAGAAGAGCACCAGTGTGTGCCCCCAGGCCGTTGGGGGACCCAAGTCTTGGGGTCCGGCGAGGGAGCCTGTCTGTCCATCACAGGTGGTGCAGTGGTAGTGCTGCTGCTTTGCAGTAAGGAGACTGTGGAAGATTGTGGGTTCGCTTCCCAGTTCCTCCCTGTGTGGATAGCGCTTTGAGTACTGAAAAAAGCACTATATAAATGTAATGAATTATTATTATTATTATAAATATTAGCACAGCTTTTACAAGTCCCATAGCAAATGGCATATAACAGAGACATGTACATTGCATTTGTCAGTCCAACAGATGGCGCAAAACAAATATTAGCACAGCTTTTAAAACTCCCATAGCAAATGGCATATAACAGAGTCATATACATTGCATTTGTCAGTCCAACAGATGATGCATCACAAATATTAGCACAGTTTTTCCAAGTCCCATAGCAAATGGCATATAACAGAGACATACGCATTGCATTTGTCAGTCCAACAGATGGCACATCACAAATATTACAGTGGTAGTGCTGCTGCTTTGCAGTAAGGAGACTGTGGAAGATTGTGGGTTCGCTTCCCAGTTCCTCCCTGTGTGGATAGCGCTTCGAGTACTGAGAAAAGCGCTATATAAATGTAATGAATTATTATTATTTATTATTATTATTATTATTATTAACTGTGGGACGGGACCTGAGGAAGGTCGGCTGCGTCTGCTGATTTGGGCGACTCCTCTGCCGCCAGATAAAGGGAAAGGCACCGGGTTTTTAAATAAAAGGGCTGTTCCTGCCAGTATTTTAACCTCGTTTTTAATGGAATTATTTATTGGATGATTAACCTGTTGGTTTGACTTTGTGCTGCTCATGGAGTCCCGAATGAGGCACATGACCTGCATTGTAAAGGAGCGTCAGTTACGGCACTACGGCCATGTGGCGCCATTACCCGAGGGTGATCCGGCTCGTAAGATCCTTATTTCTGTGGACCCGAGTGGCTGGACCGTGCCAAGGGGTCACCGACGTAACACCTGGCTGCGGCAGATAGCTGGGACTGGACCGCGTGTCTGCCTGGGGGGTTGCCAACTGGGATCCCGAGCTGTTTCATCGTGTAGTGGGCACAGCAACACGCTGTACCGGTGCAGGCTCCCCAACTTGACTTGACTTGACCCTCACGCCCACCCATTTTAATAGATTACTGATTTGACAGTTGAAGCACTGCACTTACTTTATGGACACTGTTTAGTGATCACTTTTCCACAAACCCGTTGGCTTTTTGTGGTGTCCTCATTTGTCAAAGCTCATCCTGGTCATGACTATCAATGATGTCAGGTTCAAGAGGCTCCCAAAACTGGACGCAGGACCTAGGAGCCGGATCTGCACCGTCACAGGGAGTCGTAAGAATCGAGAAGGGCTTAGGATTACAGAGGATTGAAGATAAACAGGAAGAAGAAGACAGAATATCTGAGGTTTAATGATCAGGATTCAGCCTGCAGGGGCTACAATTGAAAACACTGGAGAAGAGTCAATATCTAGAACTAGTGGTAGCTCAAGATGGAGATCTTGATTTAGAGACAAACCAGAGAGTGCATTGTGGATGGAACCATTGGAAGAAGGTATCAGTAATCGTGGGATTGAAGAATTTAGGTGAAGGTTAAAGGTTAAGATAGTGGGAAGACCAGCAATGATGTATGGAGCTGAGGCATGAGCAGTAAAGGGAGCACAGCAGGAGATGAAGTTGGATGTGGCGTAATTGAGAATGTGGAGATGGATGTATGGAGTTACAGAAAAGAATATGACGATAAATGAGATGATCAGAGGTACAGCAGAAAGTGGGAGAGACATCTAAGAAAGGGCAGGAAAGGAGGATGAAGTGGTAGGGACCTGTGATGGGGAGAGACAATGACGATGTGGGCAGAAGAGTGATGGGAGTGGTAGTCCAGGGGAAGAGAAAGCGAGGGAGGACAAAGTGGAGGTTGATGGAGAAAGTAAAGAAAGATTTGTCTGACTAAGGAGGAGGTCAAGCTGCAGGGAGAAGGGTGATCGAGCGCATGGACCCTACATAGTAGTGGGAAAAGATGAAGAGGAGGAAGAAGAAGAATATTATTGTTGTCCAGCATTTCTGAAACATTCCACCTTTCCTGAGATGTGCATACCGATCTCTATCTGAACACCATCTTCTGGTTAGGACAGCACACAAGCTCAACCTCAATCACAGCAAAGTGAAGTGAGTTGTCGCTTCCCAAATTTGCAAAATTGATAAAATGGTTTTACACCAAATCCTAACAGTAGGAGAAAATATGTTTTCCTCCTCCAATACATTTGAAACATACGGGCATCGGTTTACAGATACGGCGAGTTCAGCCATAACCTCTGTCCATCTTTTTCCTTTTTTCCATTCTGTTGTGGTGTGATATGCACAAGATATGGTGGGATGGAAGTCCAGGGTGAAGAGAAAGTGAAGGAGGCCAAAGTGGAGGTGGGTGGATGAAGCAAAAGAAGATCTGAAGTGAAAAAGAGTTTGACTGGGGAGGAGGTGCAGGACCGAGCTGAATGGAGAAGGTTGATCAGCCACATAGAAGTGGGAAAAGATGATGAAGAAAAGAAGAAGATGAAGAAGAAAAGGAAGAAGATGAAGAAAAAGAAGATGAAGAAAAGGAAGAAGAAAAGGAAGATGAAGAAAAAGAAGATGAGAAAAGGAAGAAAAAGAAGAAGAAAAGGAAGAAGATGAAGAAAAAGAAGATGAAGAAAAGGAAGAAGATGAAGAAAAAGAAAAGGAAGAAGATGAAGAAAAAGAAGATGAAGAAAAGGAAGAAAAAGAAGAAAAGGAAGAAGATGAAGAAAAACAAGAAAAGGAAGAAGATGAAGAAAAGGAAGAAGAAAAGGAAGAAGAAAAAGAAGTTGAAGATGAAGATTATGAAGAAAATGAAAATGAAGAAGATGAAGTAAAGGAAGAAAAAGAAGAAAAGGGAGAAAAAAGAAGAAAAGGAAGAAGAAGATGAAAATGATGAGGAAGAAGAAGATGAAGAAAAAGAAGAAGAAAATGAAGATGAAGAAAAAGAAGATGAAGAAAAGGAAGAAGAAATAGAAAATGAAGATGAAGAAAAAGAAGATGAAGGAAAGGAAGAAGAAAAAGAAGATGAAGAAAAAGATTATGATGAAGAAAAGGAAGAAGATGAAGAAAAAGAAAATGAAGAAAAAGAAAGAAGATGATGAAGATGATGAAAAGAAAGAAGAAAAAGAAAATGAAGATGAAGAAAAGGAAGAAAAAGAAAAGAAGAAGATGATGATAAAAAGATGAAGAAAAAGAAAAAGAAGATGACGAAGAAGAGGAAGATGAAGAAGAAAATGAAAAAGAAGCAATTGGTGCTACTTACATAATAAGACAGAGAAAAGAAAAGTAAGAATAGAAACAAAGCAACCATCAGCAGGCCCTGCGCCTATTCATATGTGGAACTTGGAATGAGGAAAAAAGCTGCTCCTGTTCCGTGAGGTTTTTGTCATCATAGCCCTCATTCTCTTACTGGAGTGGCGTGCGTCTCCAAAACCTCACCCTACCTTAAATGTAGTTAATGTGTGTATATCTCAGTATTTCCAGAATGGTTAGTGTCAGCTATTATCTTACTTAACAATAAGCTGTCATTTGTGGAAACCTTTACATTTCTGGACTCCATAGTCACCCGGGACATGACATGGAAGACTCCATAATAAAAAAAAGGCACCAGAGTGGATGGACTTCCTGCAATAGTTGAAGGAGTTCAGTCTGTCACAGGAGTAGCTGGTTTAGCTCTTCACGGCAATCACTTTGATTCGATTAGATGAGCTAAAACTCTGTTGATCCCTTGGGGAATTCAAATGCATACATCAGCAGAAACACGAAAGAAAACAAGAACAGAGACGTAGCACTTTTAGCACCCGATTATTCACAGCAGCCTAAGTTGCCACATCAGCCCTTAGTCCAGTATGAGAAATCGGGTCATTGGCCTCTGAGAAACTCGATTTTCAGGGGTGGATTTCTCAGTCAATCACCAGATTACGTAGACATGTAAACCCTTAACCTTTTTACTCTTATGGATTCTGCAGCCTGCGCATGTCCGTTACTCTCAGTCTAAAGGTACTAATACTAAAAGTGAAAGCGGAGCTTCACCACATGCTCGTGTCAGGGGGTCGGGGTGCAGCTTAAGCACAAGCCTAAACCAGATCCAGAATGTCACCTAAAAATGAACAAGCTCACTAGCCAACTGATGGCGCATCACAAAATTAACACTGCTTTTACGAATCCCATACCAAATGACATATAACAGAGACACAGGCATTGCATTTGTCATTCCAACTGATGGCACATCACAAACATTAACACTGCTTTTACGAATCCCATACCAAATGGCATATAACAGAGACACAGGCATTGCATTTGTCATTCCAACTGAAGGCGCATCACAAACATTTACACTGCTTTTACGAATCCCATACCAAATGGCATATAACAGAGACATATGTATTGCATTTGTCATTCCAACAGATGGAGCATCACAAACATTTGTAGTAATAAAATGCATGACATTTGTCATTCCAACACAGGGCATGTCATAAACAACACTGTTTTTTTCAAATCCCATACCTAATGGTATATAACAGACACATTAGCATTGTATGGTGCATACAAACGTTAATGCTGTGGTCTACGCTGATTATTTAGATTTCAACCAGTCTTAGATGGGTAGCAGAGCTCGTTTAAATATATATAACATGTGCTTATATAAATACATTACAGTCAATCTTTATACCCCTTTGTATTTTTCACATTTTTTCTTCAGTTGTACCATTGTGCTTATATCACACAGATATAAGTATAGGTTGAAAATTCTGTGCCCGCTGTTTATTTTTCAGTCTCTATGTTTCCTTTATGCCCTGTGACGAAGTGGCGCCCCGTCCAGAGATTATTCCTGCCTTACGCCCTCTGCTAGCTGGGACGGGCTTCATCCAACTCCACCCCATGACCCTGGTCTGGATTTAGTGGGTCAAAAAAAAAAATGACATGACATGTTCCTTTTATATCGGATTATTTCGAAACACAAGATGAAGTACCACAGTTATACAGATGACACGCAGCTTTACTTATGCAGAGCATTGGATGACCCTGACTCTCTGGCTCTCTCAATGTCTGACTTCTACTTCTGAATCGATGAGTAGTAATGTCCTAACGCTAACTAAGAAAAAAACGTAATTCTGAGTCGTTGATAAAAATGGAAATAATGAGAGTATCTTATATATAAACGTCTACGTGTGGAAGTGTTTGTGTGTGTGTCTGTCTGTCTGTCTGTCTGTCTGGCCCGGAAGTGAGAGGTGGAGTCGGGGTAAGGGCTCCAACCTCCGAGGACACATCTATCTTTGATCTATCTCTAGCATGTCATTTAAAGCACACATTACAAAGCTGTCCAAATCAGGTTTCTTCCATCTTAAAAATGTTGGGAATTTAAGGCACTTTCTAAATAAGCAGGATTCTGAGAAATTAATTCCTGCATTTTTTTCTAGTAGGATTGACTACTGCAATGCAGTGCTCACTGGATGTTCAAACTGTTCTTTATACAGCCTCCATCCATTATCCAACCCGCCATATCCTAACTACAGGGTCACGGGGGTCTGCTGGAGCCAATCCCAGCCAACACAGGGCACAAGGCAGGAAACAAACCCCGGGCAGGGTGCCAGCCCACCGCAGGGCACACACACCCACACCAAGCACACACACCAGGGACAATTTAGAATCGCCAATGCACCTAACCTGCATGTCTTTGGACTGTGGGAGGAAACCCACGCAGACACGGGGAGAACATGCAAACTCCACGCAGGGAGGACCAATACAGCCTCCAGTTAATCCAAAATGCTGCTGCAAGAATTATTACAAGGACAAGAAAATACGAACACACAACTCCAGTTCTTAAATCCTTACGCTGGCTCCCGGTTAGGCTTAGGGCAGATTTCAAAATCCTCCTTTTAAAATATAAAGCATTAAATGGCTGAGGTCCGGCTTACTTATCTAAGCTTATCATGACTTACAAACCTGAGCGCACATTAAGATCTCAAGATGCCGGTCTGCTTAGGATTCCAAGAATTAATAAAATAACAGTGGGGGGTCGAGCTTTTAGTTACAGGACCCCCAAAACTGTGGAGTGGTCTGCCTGCTACTATAAGAGATGCCCCTTAAGTCTCAGCTTTCAAATCCCGGCTGAAGACTCACGACTTCAGTTTAGCACACCCTGACTAGAGCTGCTGATTAACTGTACAGACTGCATCATCTCTGTTGTTAGTCATTAGCGCTAAAACAGAAGTAACATGATAGTTAGAATTTGTTACTAACCCTCACCTATTCTGTTTCTCTTTTTAGTACTGAAATGTGGTACTTGGTGCCACGGCCCACCTGCCTGCCTAAAGTAAAGTCATCTCTGATGGAGGGTCACACGTATCGTGGGGTAGAAGGGTCCTTTCATCGGATTGGCTGGCTCAGCTGCGGAATGGCCAATAGGGGGAGGCAGCTTGATGGCTGAGGTCTCCAGGACTCTAAACAAATCCAAATCATATTATGGGATATCACCTACTGTTAAATTCTTGTAAAATTTTTATTTTTATACTGTATTGAGGATTTGTTCTGTTCTGTGTATTGTATTGTATTGACCCCCCCTTCTTTTTGACTCCCACTGCACGCCCAACATACCTGGTAAGGGGTCTCTCTCTTTTTTTGAACTGCCTTTCCCAAGGTTTCTTCCATTTTTTCCCTACAAGGGAGTCAAGGCTGTGGGGCTGTCAAGAGGCAGGGTCTGTTAAAGCCCATTGCGGCACTTCTTGTGTGATTTTGGGCTATACACAAATAAATTGTATTGTATTGTGTTGTACTGTATACACAAGTGAGGCGAGCACATTGGCAAAACGAAACCTCCTAGGAGAGAGTCGCCCAGAGGAGTTCCTTTCAATTACCTGACATCTCTACGATTTTTTTTACTGACAATTTCAAGTTTCTAGGACCCCGGGCTTTTTACAGCTCGGGCTTACACAGCTAGTTCGAAATAAACTTGATCCCTTAGCATTAAAGGTCATGGTGGAGGTAAAGAATTTAATCCTGGACTCCGACCTAAACTTTAATTAATCAGAGTAGGAGGACTGCATTCTTCCATTTAAGAAACATTGTAAAAGTTACACCTCTTATAACACTGGAATGTTCTGAGAAATCAATTTATGCTTTTGTATTTAGTTGATAAGATTACAGTAATGCACTCCTAACTGGTCGACCAGAGAAACGCATCAATCACCCGCAGTTAGTTATTAATAATTATAATAATTCTTTATTTATTTGTCACATACATAGTTATACAGGACAACACACAGTAAAATGCATCTTTTCGCATACCCCTTGGGGTCAGAGTGCAGGGTCAGCCATTGTACAGCACCTTTGGAGCAATTGAAGGTTAAGGACCTCGCTCAAGGGCCCAGCAGAGTAGCATCTCTTTTGGCAGTGACGGGGATTCGAACCGGCAACCTTTGGGATGCCAGCGCAGATCCTTAGCCTCAGAGCCACCAGAATCAGTTCAGAATGCAGTGGCAAGAAGAGAAAATCTGAGCACATGACACCAGTGTTAGCATCGTTACATTGGTTTCCAGTGACCTTTAGAATTGACTTTGAAATACGCCTAATGGTATAGAAAGCCTTAAATAATCTTGCTACTTCATATGACCCCCTAACATTCCAAGATCTTCTAACAGTGATACGCTTCTTATTCCAAAAGCCAAGCACAAAAGAACTGGCAAGACGGACGTTAGTTGTAATGCACCAAAAACATCGAATACTTTCCCGATAGACATACGCAAGGCTAATACTGCAGATCATTTTAAAAACTCCTAAAAGCCCACTTTTAAATTTTGCATTTTCGCACCTCCATTTCAGTCCATCAACTAGATATGTATAGAATGATCATATTCTTCAACGACTCTGCAATCATTGTTAATCTCGACTTTCCTGTATTTGTGGTTCGTCGGTGGTGTTTCTTCATTGGCAATAACTCTTGGACAAAAACTGGAGGTTAAGGTCAAAACTATCTTATGTGATAACTAGCTGATTACCCAGTGAGCGAAGTGAGTGGAAGGGAAAAAAATAAAATGTAGTCTATAAGTTATTAAACAGTAAAACATTAACATTTAAGAAGTAAAGATACACTGAGCACCACTGGAGTGGTTTTGGGTAAACTACATTTTAAAGGCGCTATAACACAATAGGGCGGCACGGTGGCGCAGTGGGTAGTGCTGCTGCCTCGCAGTTGGGACACCTGGGGACCTGGGTTCAATTCCCGGGTCCTCCCTGTGTGGAGTTTGCATGTTCTCCCCGTGTCTGCGTGGGTTTCCTCCGGGCGCTCCGGTTTCCTCCCACAGTCCAAAGACATACTGGTTAGGTGGATTGGCGATTCCAAATTGGCCCTAGTGTGTGCTGGGTGTGTTTGTGTGTGTCCTGCGGTGGGTTGGCACCCTGCTCGGGATTGGTTCCTGCCTTGTGCCCTGTGTTGGCTGGGATTGGCTCCAGCAGACCCCCGTGACCCTGTGTTCGGATTCAGCGGGTTGGAAAATGGATGGATATAACACAATAGGTAAGTAGTACTAACAGTAGCTAAAATGTATTTGGATTATCTCTTGGTAGTAGATCCCTTGTGAAAGGCGCTACACGACCGCTGTGGTATAGAAATTACATTTTCTATGTGATCGTCCAAATTTCTGCCTGACAACCTTGCACTACATGCCTGTCATTTACTTCTTAAAATAATTCATCACAAAAGCAACCTTGAATGTTGCGGGGTTTTAGTGACCCAAACTCACCTTAAGGGACAGTAAGTAGTCCATCCATCCATCCATTTTCCAACCCGCTGAATCCGAATACAGGGTCACGGGGGTCTGCTGGAGCCAATCCCAGCCAACACAGGGCACAAGGCAGGAACCAATCCTGGGCAGGGTGCCAACCCACCGCAACAGTAAGTAGTCGTGTAGGGCAATTTACAAACAGAGTCCTGCTTCGATAGCGCTGATTACACTCATTCGCAAAGAATTCCACTCTCCTAGGAGCCGATGGGGCACTTGAAGTGTCACAAACAGTGCGAGAATAGAGAACGCTGCCCGAAACTGCGATGCTCTCGACCCGGCGGAGCAGCCAGACATTCCGCGCCTCCCAGCGTCCACTTTGTTCTCACGACCCCTCGCCGCTGAAGGCGGTCTCGTCTTCACGTTGTTTACAGCTCGGCGAAGTTAAAAAGTAGAAAGACGCAAAGCTGTTTTCCTCATCTCTTCTACTATCAAGTACTGCCAGCTAAAAAAAGTTACAATGTGGCAGTTTCCGCGACAGTCACGTGGATGAATAAATAAAACTTCCCTGTGAGAACGCGCCCGATGGCGGACAGCTGAGCGCTATAATCCAGAGAGGAGGGCTAGGAGAGGGCGACGCGGGGCGCACTTCTATGGGATAGATCGGCGTGTTTGTGTTTACTTCTTTTCAATATCAGTAAAATAACTCTCACACAAATAATAACAATTCGTAAAGACGATATAAAAATGGCGTCCACAAACGAAGTGATTATTTTCTGTATTATAATATGTTCTGTGGTCATACGTAATTTCCATTTCGCGTGGTCATACATAATTTCCGTTTTATACGTATACTTCTTTTTAATATCAGTAAAATAACTCTCACACAAATAATAACAATTTGTAAAGACGATATAAAAATGGCGTCCACAAATGAAGTGATTGGTTCCTGTATTATAATATGTTCTGTGGTAATACATAATTTCCGTTTCATACGTAATTTCCATTTTAAATGCGAAAAGAATTTTATATATATTGATGAACTCTCTTAAATAAAAGACTACAAAATGTCAACAAAAGTTCAGAAGCAGTGAAAGGGGACCCCCAACTTCTCACACGACCCACCGCATTGAATCCTTTAAGACGAAGCCTAAAAAAAGACAATGAGGAACAACTTTGGAACTTTTATGTTAGGTGGAATGCCCCGTGGGGTGGCCAGTCCTTTGGCTGTGGAACCTCTGCAGATTTTTATTTATTCTTTCTTCTGTCCTCCTTATTAACACACTTATCTTTAGAGGTTTAAAAAACCAATTCTATAAATAAGGACTCTACTTCTCTATTAATATGAATACACAATGGGAGGTCTGAAAATCAAATGTACACCTAATGGGAAGGATTTAGGAGTCGTAGTGGACTTGTCACTATCTACGTGAAAATGGTGCTCAGAAATGTGGTATAGCGGGTCCACAGCTCCCGTCAAAGGCCAGTTTGAAATAAATAATCGGCGCTCTCGCGACTTAGCGAGGGGCCGTGGTTGTGTGGCTGAAGCAGGTCTTGGGGAATTTGTGATGTGGCCGTTTCTCACCTAAGTGCAGAGGTGAGAGACGGCCTGCATCCGTAATTGCTCCCAGGAGCTGCTGATTGCCACAGAGGCCACGTTCTCTTCATGAATTGAAGCACGAGGCGGCTAGGGGGAAGAAAGAGAAAGGAAAGAAAGATGGAGGTTGCTGTGCTGGAGAGCAGGAAGCAGTGTGGCGAGTGAGCGAGCGTGCAGGCTCGCAGGCAGGCAGCTGGACAGTGAGCCCTAGCAGGTGTGTTTGGCCAACACTTAGGGCAGTTGGAAGTGGTCGCTCCCGCAGAACATTTTATGAAGGAACGGGAGTGACTGGTAGAAGGACGGCTGGCCGCATAAGGCCGAGAGGGCCTTGTTGGAAGTAGAAGCCCCAACATGAGTGTCCTGGCCGTTGGGTGAAAAGCCAAGTCTCGGTCTGGGGGAGCGCAACCTGAAGCCAAGGATCGGGAAGCCTCCAGACCAGTTGAGTGAGCGAGAAGGTCAGCTGCTGAGAGGGCGACTCTCCTGTCGAGGGGCCCAGGTGGGAGAAGCAGGAGAGCCGCCAGGTAAACAGAAGACACCGGGCTTATTTGAAGGGACTGCTTCCAGCGTTGTTTTAACTTCGGCGTTTTAAAGGATTTATTTATTGTTTTAACCTCCACCTATCACATGTTTTTATGGATTATTTATTTAATGAAGATTTTTGAGAGACTGTATTTAATTGGGACACTGTGATTGTTTTTAATAAAAGCACTTGACACCTTTTTACACCATCCCCTTGCTCCATTGTTGTGCCTCACTGCTGAGCTCATCGGTAACATTACCGACGGTGAAGGGTTCAAGCTCTAGGCTCGTGGTTGGCCCTGGGCAGAGAAAGAATCGGGTGGCTCCTTCGCCCACCAATGTCAATATGGTATCTTATGGCCACGTCCGTTGTGAACACTGCATAGCCGCCTCGTGCTCATCACACAAGCGAAATTTACTGCTGCGTTTTGCCAGCTTTCGTGTACTCGAACTCTCTTAATTTTGCTTACAATGGGTATGCAAATGTCGTGTGTCCCCTATCCGACCAGATATTCACTATGACTATTGCACTAACACTAATACTTTATTAAAACTATGGTGAAACATCAACTTGTAAAAGACGACTCGCCCACTTGCACTGCTTTGCTTCTATATGTGCGTGTCCGTAACTTGAAAACCAAGTGGTGGCCCATGATATTCTCATTACGGCAGAACGTTATAATACTACAGTACATATAGCTTACTGCTCCGACTCAAGCGACATTAGTATATACTGGATATGTTTTCGGCCACATTGCCATCAGCTGTGTTGTTATTTTCTCTTTCTGTTTTATATTCAATATACAGTGCATCCGGAAAGTATTCCCAGCGCATCACTTTTTCCACATTTTGTTATGTTACAGCCTTATTCCAAAATGGATTAAATTCATTTTTTTCCTCAGAATTCTACACACAACACCCCATAATGACAACATGAAAAAAGTTTACTTGAGATTTTTGCAAATTTATTAAAAATAAAAAAATTGAGAAAGCACATGTACATAAGTATTCACAGCCTTTGCCATGAAGCTCAAAATTGAGCTCAGGTGCCTCCTGTTTCCCCTGATCATCCTTGAGATGTTTCTGCAGTTTCATTGGAGTCCACCTGTGGTAAATTCAGTTGACTGGACATGATTTGGAAACACACACCTGTCTATAGAAGGTCCCACAGTTGACAGTTTATGTCAGAGCACAAACCAAGCATGAAGTCAAAGGAATTGTCTGTAGACCTCTGAGACAGGATTGTCTCCAGGCACAAATCTGGGGAAGGTTACAGAAAAATTTCTGCTGCTTTGAAGGTCCCAATGAGCACAGTGGCCTCCATCATCCATAATTGGAAGAAGTTCGAAACTACCAGGACTCTTCCTACAGCTGGCCGGCCATCTAAACTGAGCAATCGGGGGAGAAGGGCCTTAGTCAGGGAGGTGACCAAAAACCCGATGGTCACTCTGTCGGAGCTCCAGAGGTCCTCTGTGGAGAGAGGAGAACCTTCCAGAAGGAAAACCATCTCTGCAGCAATCCACCAATCAGGCCTGTATGGTAGAGTGGCCAGACGGAAGCCACTCCTTAGTAAAAGGCAAATGGCAGCTCACCTGGAGTTTGACAAAAGGCACCTGAAGGACTCTCAGACCATGAGAAAGAAAATTCTCTGGTCTGATGAGACAAAGATTGAACTCTTTGGTGTGAATGCCAGGCGTCACGTTTGGAGGAAACCAGGCACCGCTCATCACCAGGCCAATACCATCCCTCCAGTGAAGCATGGTGGTGGCAGCATCATGCTGTGGGGATGTTTTTCAGCGGCAGGGACTGGGAGACTAGTCAGGATAAAGGGAAAGATGACTGCAGCAATGCACAGAGACATCCTGGATGAAAACCTGCACCAGAGCGCTCTTGACCTCAGACTGGGGTGACGGTTCATCTTTCAGCAGGACAACGACCCTAAACACACAGCCAAGATATCAAAGGAGTGGCTTCAGGACAACTCTGTGAATGTCCTTGAGTGGCCCAGCCAGAGCACAGACTTGAATCCGATTGAACATCTCTGGAGAGATCTTAAAATGGCTGTGCACCGACGCTTCCCATCCAACCTGATGGAGCTTGAGAGGTGCTGCAAAGATGAATGGGCCAAACTGGCCAAGGATAGGTGTGCCAAGCTTGTGGCATCATATTCACAAAGACTTGAGGCTGGAATTGCTGCCAAAGGGGCATCGACAAAGTATTGAGCAAAGGCTGTGAATACTTATGGACATGGGATTTCTCAGTTTTTTTATTTTTAATAAATTTGCAAAAATCTCAAGTAAACTTTTTTCACGTTGTCATTATGGGGTGTTGTGTGCAGAATTCTGAGGAAAAAATGAATTTAATCCATTTTAGAATAAGGCTGTAACATAACAAAATGTGGAAAAAGTGATGCGCTGTGAATACTTTCTGGATGCACTGTATATTGGCATGGCGGCCCCTTTGATTTGGCGCCCCTGCTCCCAGAAGCTGACAGGGAGCGTGGAGTGAACCTGCACCGTCGGAAGAAGCCATTAAGGAGGGTAACAGAATGCCAGGTTATACACTCACTGGACACTTTATTAGGTACACCTTGGTTGGACCCTCTTTTGTCTTCAGAACTGCCGTAATTCTTCCTGGCATTGATTCAACAAGGTGCTGCACACACTCCTCAGGGATTGTGGTCCATATTGACATGATGACATCACACACGGTGCTGCAAATTTGTCAGCTGTGCAGCCATGATGTGAATCTCCCGTTCCAGCATATCCCTATGGTGCTCTACTGGATTGAGATCTGCTGACCGTGGAGGCCATTGGAGTCCAGTGAGCTCATCGTCATGTTCAAGACACCGGTTTGAGATGATCTGAGCTTTGTGACATGGCGCGTTATCCTGCTGGAAGAAGCCATCAGAAGATGGGGACATAAAGGGATGGACATGTTCAGCAGTAATACTTGGGTAGGTTGTTGCATTTAAACGATGCTCTTTTGGTACCAAGGGGTCTAAATTGTGCTAAATAAATATCAACATAACCATTAAAGCACCACCAGCGCCAGTCTGAACCACTGATACACAGCAGGATGGATCCCTGCTTTCATGTTGTTGACCCAACCACCCAAATGTTGCAGCAGAAATCGCGACTCATCAGACCAGGTGACGTTTTTCCGGTGTTGTGTTGTCCAATTTTGGTGAGCCCGTGTGAATTGTCGCCTCAGTTGCCTGTTTTTAGCTGTCAGGAGTGTCACCCGCTGTGGTCTATGCTGCTGTAGCCCACCATCTGCTTCAAGGTCTGACATTTTGTGTGTTCAGAGCTGCTCTTCTGCACACCTTGGTTGTAACGAGTGCTTATTCGAGTTCCTGTTGTCTTTCTGTCAGCTCGGACCAGTCTGGCCATTCTCCTCGGACCTCTGGCAGCAACAAGGCATTGAACTGTTGCTCACTGGATATTTTCCCATTTTTCGGACCACTCTCTGTAAACCTCTGAGATGGTTGTGGGTGAAAATCCCAGCATATCAGCAGTTTCTGAAATATTCAGACCACCCTGTCTGGCACCAACAACCAGGTCACATTCAAAGTCACTTCAGTCCCCTTTCTTCTCCATTCTGATGCTCGGTTTGAACTTCAGCAGGTGGTCTTGACAATCTCTACAGGCATTGAGTTGCTGCCATGTGATTGGCTGATTTGATATTTGCATTAACAAGTGGTGGAACAGGTGTACCTAATAAAGTGGCCGGTGAGTGTACACACACTATACTCCCAAAAGTATTGGGGATCCCCCTCCCCTCCAAATCATTTCAATCACTTCCTTGGCCACAGGTGTATAACATCGAACCCCTCGGCATGCAGGCTGCTGGCCTCTACAAACATTTGTGACAGAACAGGTCGCTCTCAGGAGCAAAGTGAATTCAAGTGTGGTGCCGTGATAGGATGCCACCTGTGCCATTCATGACATTTCCTCGCTACTAAATATTCCACAGTCGACTGTTAGTGGTGTTATAACAAAGTGGAAGCAATTGGGAACAACAGCAACTCAGCCATCAAGTGGTGGGCCACATCAAATCACAGAGTGCATGCTGAGGTGGGCAGAAGTCACCAACTTTCCGAAGAGTCGATAGCTACAGACCTCCAAAAGCTCAAGATCAGTACAGCGTAGAGAGAGCGAGCTTCATGGGATGGGTCTCCATGGCCGAGCAGCTGCAACCAAGCCTGACATCACCAAGTGCAATGCAAAGCGTCACATGCAGTGGTGTAAAGCCCACCGCCCGCCACTGGACTCAAGAGCAGTGCAGACATGTCCTCTGGAGTGACGAATCACGCAATCTAATGGGACTCGCCTGACTACATTGTGCCAAGTGTACAGTTTGGTGAAAGGGGGGATTATGATGTGGGGTTGGGTTTGGTCTCCTTTAGTTCCAGTGAATGGAACTCTTAATGCTTCAGCATACCAGGCCATTTTGGACAATTTCATGCTCCCAAGTTTGTGGGGACAGTTTGGGGATGGCAACATAACTGGGCACACACCAGGGCACAAAGCAAGGCCTACAAAGAAATGGAGGAGCGGGTTTGGTGTGGCAGCACAGAGCCCTGACCTCAACCCGACAGATCACCTTTGGGATGAATTCGAGCGGAGACGGCGAGCAAGCCAGGCCTTCTCGTCCAACATCACCAATGCTCTCCTGGTCACAAATTCCCATCAACACACACCTTCACACCTAATGGAAAAGCCTTCCCAGAAGAGCTGAAGCTGTTAGAGCTGCAAAGGGCGCGCCAACTCCATATTAAAGCCTATGTATGAAGAACGGGATGTCATTAAAGTTCATGTGTGAGTAAAGGCAGGCGTCCCAATACTTTTGGCAATAGAGTGTACATTTGCAACAGTAATGTGCAGAGGTGGTGAAGGCAGATGAGTTTAAATACTTGGGTTCAATGGTTCAAGAGAGGTGGAGAAGAGAGTCAGGAGGGATTTGTGACAGAAGACTGAAAATAAAGGTTTATGAGAGACCAGCTACGTTGTGCGGTTTGGAGACGGTGGCACTGACGAAAAGACAGGAAGCAGAGTTGGAAGTGGAGGAGCTGAAGACGCCATGATTGTCAGTCACTCGGGGTAATGAGGGCAGACGGGATTAGGAATGAGGGTTTTAGGGCAGGGGTCACCAAGTCCGGTCCTGGAGGACCACCATGGCGGCAGGTTTTCATTCTAACCCTTTTAAATTGAGTGTCCTGTTTGTGCTGTTAATTAACTTCTTCTGAATTCATTTCAATTGAATTGCTTTTTTAAGATTTGTTCCTCTGAATTGCTTCCTTTCTTTCCTTAAATGGCACCCAACAGAAATGTAAGAGCCATTTCATAGTTATATAAGATTCATAAAAATTGTATTAAGATGACAATGCATATAACTTATATAACCCCCATAAGTAGAATTGTATTGGTACAGTTAGGTCCCTAAATATTTGGACAGAGACAATGTTTTTCTAATTTTGGTTCTGTACATCACCACAATGAATTTGAAATGAAACAACTCCGATGCAGTTGAAGTGCAGACTTTCAGCTTTAATTCAGTGGGTGAACAAAACGATTACATAAAAATGTGAGGCAACTAAAGCATTTTGTGAACACAATCCCTTCATTTCAGGGGCTCAAAAGTAATTGGACAAATTAAATAACTGGAAATCAAATGTTCATTTCTAATACTTGGTTGAAAACCCTTTGCTGGCAATGACAGCCTGAAGTCTTGAACTCCTGGACGTCACCAGATGTTGGGTTTCCTCCTTTTGAATGCTCTGCCAGGCCTTTACTGCAGCGGCTTTCAGTTGCTGTTTGTTTGTGGGCCTTTCTGTCTGAAGTTTAGTCTTCAACAAGTGAAATGCCTGCTCAGTTGGGTTAAGATCAGGTGACTGACTTGGCCATTCAAGAATTTTCCATTTCTTTGCTTTAATAAACTCCTGGGTTTCTTTGGCTGTATGTTTCGGGTCATTGTCCATCTGTATCATGAATCAATTTGACTGCTGTATTTAGCTGGATTTGAGCAGACAGTATGTCTCTGAACACCTCAGAATTCATTCGGCTGCTTCTGTCCTGTGTCACATCATCAATAAACACGAGTGTCCCAGTGCCACTGGCAGCCATCACACTGCCTCCCTCCACCGTGTTTTACAGATGATGTGCTATGCTTTGGATAATGAGCTGTTCCACGCCTTCTCCATACTTTTTTCTTGCCATCATTCTGGTAGAGGTTGATCTTGGTTTCATCTGTCCAAAGAATGTTTTTCCAGAACTGTTCTGGCTTTTTTAGATGTTCTTTAGCAAAGTCCAATCTCGCCTTTCTATTCTTGAGGCTTATGAGTGGCTTGCACCTTGCAGTGCACCCTCTGTATTTATTTTCATGCCGTCTTCTCTTTATGGTAGACTTGGATATCGATACGCCCGCCTACCCCCTGGAGAGTGTTGTTCACTTGGTTGGCTGTTGTGAAGGGGTTTCTCTTCACCATGGAAATGATTCTGCGATCATCCACCACTGTTGTCTTCCATGGACGTCCAGGTCTTTTTGCGTTGCTGAGTTCACCAGTGCTTGCTTTCTTTCTCAGGATGGACCAAACTGTAGATTTTGCCACGCGTAATATTGGAGCAATTTCTCAGATGGGTTTTTTCTGATGGCTTCTGTCACCTGCATGGAGAGCTCCTTTGACCGCATGTTGTCTGTTCACAGCAAAATCTTCCACATGAAAGCACCACACCTCAAATCAACTCCAGGCCTTTTATCTGCTTAATTGATAAGGACATAACGACGGACTTGCCCACACCTGCCCATGAAATAGCCGTTGAGTCAATTGTCCAATTACTTTTGAGCTCCTGAAATGAAGGGATTGTGTTCACAAAATGCTTTAGTTGCCTCACATTTTTATGCAATCGTTTTGTTCACCCCACTGAATTAAAGCTGAAAGTCTGCACTTCAACTGCATCGGAGTTGTTTCATTTACAATTCATTGTGGTAATGTACAGAACCAAAATGAGAAAAAAGTTGTCTCTGTCCAAATATTTATGGACCTAATTGTATATTCTTGCCATTTCTATCTGCTTTGACTAAACATTACTCTTCAGTTAGTGACCAGCCTTGCCATGTGTAAGGCATAGAGGACATAAGGTTTTAAACCGTGCCAACGGGCCTTTTGAGTGTGTGAAGTAACACATAAAACAGCACTTATTTAAGTGCAAAGCCATATGTTTAAAGCATACAGAAGAAGAAGTTAAGAATCTTTAAGTATAGAAAGAAGAAGTAAAGAACTTTTAAGTACAGAAAGTTCCTCAAGAAAAGCTAAGTTTAGAGAAGATATTTTTTCCTTTTTTTTGCCTTGTGAGAGGCGGCCGGCAGCTTATCCCGGCCAATACATCCAGGCCACTAGATGGAGTCCTCCCTGCAACATGGAGGTACCCCAGATTCCCGCAGGGCATCATGAAAAATGGAGTTTGGCTTCACAGCCCTGCTGGATACCGTGGGTGCCGCCAGGGAGATTGCTGTTTCTATTATAACCCGGAAGTACTCCCAAGTCATCGGGACGGAAGGACAGAAGTACTTCCGGGCTGAAGAAAAATATGAATCTTCAACCGACCCCGAAGTGCTAGTGAATCACATGGACTGAAGGACAGGAGCACTTCCGGGTCACAGACTATATAAAGGACTATGGGAAGCCCAGCAAGCTGAGCCGGAGTTGGGAGGAAGTGTGATGGAGCTGCTGGGTAGAGAGGAGGATTTTTTGTATTGATTATTGTATTAATTATTGAGTATTGTGGAGGTGCTTTGTGAATATTATTGAAGAAATTAAAATTATTTTTGGCACTTTTACCTGCTGTCTGGACGTGTTATCTGTGGGTTACATGGGGCAACAGCGACCCCTAGTGTCACAGCCTTTTATTCTACGTGTGTAACTACTTTTTTCTTTATTCTTGCGTGGATTATTTGCTGGGTGGCACGGTGGCGCAGTGGGTAGCGCTGCTGCCTCGCAGTTGGGAGACCTGGGTTCGCTTCCCGGGTCCTCCCTGCATGGAGTTTGCATGTTCTCCCCGTGTCTGCGTGGGTTTCCTCCGAGCGCTCCGGTTTCCTCCCACAGTCCAAAGACATGCAGGTTGGGTGGATTGGCGATTCTAAATTGGCCCTAGTGTGTGCTTGGTGTGTTTGTGTGTGTCCTGCGGTGGGTTGGCACCCTGCCCGGGATTGGTTCCTGCCTTGTGCCCTGTGTTGGCTGGGATAGGCTCCAGCAGACCCCCGTGACCCTGTGTTCGGATTCAGCGGGTTGGAAAATGGATGGATGGATTATTTACTTTTAACTTTCACTAAATAATTTTAAAATGAACTTTTGGACTGAGAGATTTCTTTCGGCATGCGTTTTACCCATACTTGATTTCGCCTTATATTTCGGCGGCTACAAGAAATGAAATGTGCAGCGAGGGAGCCAACAGAAGACCAACTACGTCAGAGCCTCAAACTCCAACCAATTTCACTCCAACCAGCTGCTTAATGAGGCGCCGATTCCTGTCGTTAATTAAACTCTTTCTTTAATTTCGTGGCTTGTTGCTGCTCTCGTGGTGCATTAGCAGACATGTCCGAAATTGTTGATTTTCTCTTTTCTAAGAGCACTGATAAAATGTTTTGGGGACCTGAGCAAATCGACATTCCTGAGACCTTCATCTTTCTTCATTTTCACATATCGTATGATGGACACCAGTTGTTTTGGCTCATTTTTGTATCTCGTTATTGTTTGGCTGCTAATTAAGGAATAAAGAAACAATTAAGGCAGGGATGTTGAACTCCGGTCCTGGAGGGCCGCAGTGGTGGCAGGTTTTCGTTCTAACCATCTTCTTCATCAGTGACCAGTTTTTGCTGCTAATTAACTTCTTTTGCCTTAGTTTTATTTAACTTGACTCAGGCCCCTTAGTGGTTTATTTTTCCTTGATAAGCAGCCAAACAATAATGAGACACAAAATAAGCCGCCACATGACCGGCTCATCTGTGCCCATCACACAATATCTGAAAATAAAGAAAGCTGAAGGTCTCAGTAAGGCTGATCTCTCAGGTCACCAAAACATCTTGACGGTGTTCTTAGAAAATCAACAGATTTGGAAATGTCTGCTGTGGCAGAATGAGAGCAGCAACAAGCCACTGAATTAAATAACGAGTTTAATTAACAGCAAGAATCGACTTCTCATGAAGAAACGGGTTGGACTGGAGTTCGAAGCCCCAGTTTAGCTGGTCATCTGTTAGCCCGTTTCACGTCTCATTTCTGTTTGGCTGTCATTTAATGAAGAAAATAATTCAAAGGACTGAATCCTTAGAAACAGGGCTACTAAAATGAAGAGAAAAAGACATTAATTAGCAGTGAAAACGGGTCACTGAATAAGAAAAGGGTTAGAATGAAAACCTGCAGCCACTGCCGCCCTCCAGGCCTGGTGTTCGACACCCCTGAATTAAGGGGTCTGAGTCTTCAAGAGCAAATCAATTAAAATGAGTTCAAAAGACGTCAATTAGTAGCAAAAACCGGTCACTCATTCAGAAAAGGGGTTAAAGGTGGTCCTCCAGGACTGGCGTTGGCGACCCCTGTATTAGAGGGACAACACAGGTCCGGCAGTTTGGTGACCAAGTGAGATGGTTTGGGCACGTGCAGAGGAGAGATGAGGGGTACATCAGGAAACGAATGTTGAGGCACAAAAAAGTTCTGAAGGCAAAAGGGGGTCCAACCCGATACTAGCAAGGTGTACCTAATAAAGTGGCCAGTGAGTGTGCATAATCTACTCTCTATCCATCCATCCATTATCCAACCCGCTATATCCTAACTACAGGGTCACAGGGGTCTGCTGGAGCCAATCCCAGCCAACAAAGGGTGCAAGGCAGGAAACAAACCCCAGGCAGGGCGCCAGCCCACCGCAGGGCACACATACCGACGCACCAAGCACACACACTAGGGACAATTTAGGATCACCAATGCACCTAACCTGCATGTCTTCGGACTGTGGGAGGAAACCCACACAGACACGGGGAGAACCCGGGCAGCGCTACCCACTGCGCCACCGTTGCTGCCCCATCTACTATCTAATCTCTTGATATAGTTATAAACCTACTCTGTATCTACTCTCATATCAACATTCAATTGGCCGTGCAACACCAAGCATTTCAGGTGTAGCTTAGTTAAGACCACCCTATATTACGAAGCAAACTGAAAAAAAAATTTCCAAGGCCAAGCTAGCCAGCCATCTGTAACGAGATACCAATAACGGAGCTGATGTGGCTAATTAAGTCAAACTCACACACCGTCAGCCTAAACAAGTCCATAGATGGTGAAAGAATTGTTCTCTGGAAACTGCTGCAATGCCAGAAAACATAAATAACACGTAAGGCACGGGCCCTGACTGGGGGGCTCTACAAACATCTGCACCCTGCTTAATTACATTAGACATGGGTGGCACTGTCATCACCTACACTAAATTAGCAAAGGGATCCGTCTCCATTTTAATAAAACGAGAAAGGCTGCCTTTGCGTTTAACCCTTGGCTGCCTTGTCCCGACTACAACTACAGGCTCCACACGCAGCGACGTCGCTCCTTACGCAAGAAGAGCCGAGATTCCCGTGAGGAGTTGTTCTTTGCTCTTCTCTCAAAAGTTCCTACTCCTGAAAATTCTCAAGTATATAACAAATATAATACAATGTAATACAAAATCTCAAAATCCTTCATTCGCTTGGCAGGCGACATAGTGGTTAGTGCTGCTTGAGTCCTGGGACTGAATCCTGGAGGCCTGGCCACGGACCCTACAGAGATGGCCCATTTGTCCTTTAACTTGTGTGGCTTCTTCTACAGATTTTATCATTTTTCCTTCTGATACCCCAAAGATCTACTTATCAGGTCAATCAGTGATTTATAATTGGCACTGTGTGAGTTTGCTTTGTAATGGCCTGACATCTTGTTCATGGGGAGACTTGTTCTAATATGGCTTACTCCTTCATCTGACCCAAAACAGATGAAGTGGTGCTAGAGAAAGCCCAGAGTGTCACCACTTCAAGGCTCATAGAAATGTAATTACACTCCCAGCCAGGGGTTGGCACTGTTGCCTATCGTTGTTTCTCTTCCTCACTCTGCTGAAGCTGTGATTGACAGTCGTATTCCCTAATGATGTCACTTTGGGATCCTGATCACCGGAACCCTCCTCTTCCTATTCTATCTGACTTAAAATCTGCTCTGCCGCCATCCTGGAGGCAGCTGAGGACTGACGCACCTCTGCAAAGACTAAAAACCTAATTTTTATGTTGCTTTTTGAACTGCTATTTATAACGGGGATCGTAGTTATATGATGAAGGTCCAAGTCTTTTAGAATCCTGGTGCTTCCTGTCTTGCTATATGGTTGTGAGACATGGACACTATCCAGTGACCTGAGATGAAGACTGGACTCCTTCAGTATTGTGTCTCTTCCAAGACTCCTCAGGTACCCGCTGGTTTGACTTTGTGTTGCTCATGGAGTCACGAATGAGGCACATGACCTGCACTGTGAGGGAGCGTCAGTTACGGCACTACGGCCATGTGGCACCATTACCCAAGGGTGAGCCGGCTCACAGGACCCTTGTTGTTGAGGACCTAAGTGGCTGGACCAGGCCAAGGGGTCGCCCACATAACACCTGGCTGTTGGCAGATAGAGGGTCATTTCCGGAGGGTGGGGGGACTGGAGTGTGTGTCTGCCTGGGGGGATGCCAACCAAGATCCTGAGCTGTTTCATTGTGAGGTGCATGCGATAACACGCTGTACCAGTGCATGGCCCTCAACCTGACCTGACTACGGTGTCCCAATTTTTTATGTGTTTTTCTCATTATTACACTGGACTGATTCAGGATTGAGAAGTATGAGCTATGAGGGGGGATTAAAACTGGTTCAGATCAGTGAAAAGGTGTAAGACTGCAATACTCGATCTGAGCCAGCAGGTGGCATTAGTGTGAAAACTTTAGCACACAGAAATAATAATAATAAAAAATAATAAATAAAAAAAACAAAATTTGGACCCTCCGTGTCAACATTTGTGTTCCGGAGTAGTCTATTTTGTTCATCTGGTTCTTGAGAGCAACTATGCAAAATTTGGTACAAATCGGTCAAGGGGTGTAAGATTGTACTACTTACTCTGAGCCAGCAGGTGGCATTGGTGTGCAAACTGTAGTGCACAGAAAAAAAAATCAGTGGGACCCCCAGGGTCAAAAATTCAAAGTAGTCTATCTTGTTTGTGTGGTCCTAGAGAGCAACTATGGTCCAGATTGGTCAAATGGTGTAGGATTGTATAGAAACATGCAGATAGACAGACCGACAGTCATTCGATGTTATGTATATAGATATTGTGCCTTTCACATATATCTATTATACAGTGCCTTTCATATCTATTTATCTATCCTGCCTACTATACTAAAATTAAATTCTATCTATCTATCTATCTATCTATCTATCTATCTATCTATCTATCTATCTATCTATCTATCTATCTATCTATCCATCCTGCCTACTATACTAAATTAAATTCTATCTATCTATCTATTATATAGTGCCTTTCAGATCTATCTATCTATCTATCGTGCCTTTCAGATCTATCTATCTATCTATCTATCTATCTATCTATCTATCTATCTATCTATCTATCTATCTATCTATCTATCTATCTATCTATTATATAGTGCCTTTCAGATCTATCTATCTATCTATCTATCTATCTATCTATCTATCTATCTATCTATCTATCTATCTATCTATCCTGCCTACTATACTAAATTAAATTCTATCTATCTATCTATCTATTATATAGTGCCTTTCAGATCTATCTATCTATCTATCTATCTATCTATCTATCTATCTATCTATCTATCTATCTATCTATCTATCTATCTATCTATCTATTATATAGTGCCTTTCAGATCTATCTATCTATCTATCTATCTATTATATAGTGCCTTTCAGATCTATCTATCTATCTGTCTATCCTGCCTACTACACTACTATACTAATTTAAGATGTGGGAGTAAACACATGCATCCAGATAAAGACCAGGTCAGAACCTGTCACCCCCACCCAGCTAGTATCCAGGCTAAGGTTTGAAGTTTGGACTGTGAGGCCGCAGCTCCTAACCCCTGTGCCACCACGGTACTAAAAAATGCATGTTTTGACCGTACAGAACACAAATTCAGCCCAATTTCTGACGTCCTTCCTCTCTGGTAATTGCCAACGTTCTCCTTTCTACTGTATGGCTAATGAAACACAAGTGTAAGAAGAGCAGATCGCCAGATTGCATTTCACGTCTCACAACACTCGAGCAAACACGCGACTTTGCTTTAAAACCCACACGCTGCACAGAAGACAACTTGTACCTCTTGGGGTCGACCAGTTTGTAGAGCTTCCCGCTGTGAGACTGCGTCATGCTTTTACTGCTGGCCAAAATGTACACTTCACCTGTGTGAAGAAAAAACAAAAAAGAGAGCAGCATTGATTAGTTTACGTTTTAAGAGTTTTAAAGATATCTTTTAACATTTAAGGTTATGACTGAACACTTTATGCATCTGTACAGGAAAAATAGGAGGAAACCAAGGAGAAGAAGAAAACAAAAACAGACCCGAGAAAAAGAGCGTCGATGCCGACTTGCATTTTAACACATACAGTCACAAATAAAAGTGCTGGAGTGGCGAGGTCGATTGGTTTGTGTCTGCTGTGGACTGAAGACATCGGAGTCTGAGACGAGACGAGAGCCCAGAATGTCAACTTTAACTTCCTGATATTGACATCCAGTCCCGTTAAACAGAAGATTAGGTTTAGGGTTAGACAGACTTTATTATCTCAGGGGGACATTTTTTTTTTGCAGCAGGAAAGTACAAAAAACAGACGCCATTGTTCCGGAGATCCAATAGCTAAACAAAGACATCTGACAAACAATGTGAGTGCGTAAACAGACACATTTAAGATCAAGTCAAGTCAAGTTGAGGAGCCTGCACTGGTACAGGGCGTTGCTGCACCAACTACACGGCGAAACAACTCAGGATCCCGGTTTGCAACCCCCCCCCAAGCAGACACGCAGTCCAGTCCCACCCTCCGGAAATGACCCTCTATCTGCCGCAGCCAGGTGTTATGTGGGCGATCCCTTGGCCATTTTTTAGAATCAATACAAAAAAAAAAGATCTGGCCAAGCCGGTCTGCTGTCCAAGTCCCACTGTGATGATCCAATGGATTGTCAATTATCTGCTAATCCTCCCATCTTGGTATCATCTGCAAACTTCACCAGCTTGTTACTTATATTCCTTTCCAAATACTTTCTAGATATTAATAATAGCAGAAGCCCCAGCACTGCCCCCTGCTGGTCACCACTCTTAACATCACCCAATTCTGATGAGGTTCCTCACACCATCACCCTCAGCTTCCTGTGTCTGAGCCAATTCTGCACCCACCAACATACCACACCCTGAACTGCCACTTGTTTTAGTTTGATGCCCACCCTCTCATGTGGCACCTTATAGGTTAAAGTCCAGATAAATCATCTCATCTGCTCTACTCTGGTCGTATTCCTTTTGTTGGCTCCTCATAGAATTCCAGCCTGCTAGTAAAACACGACCTCCCTCTTCTAAGCCCATGCTGATTGTCCTGTCCTTGCCAGATGTTGCTCCATCCATCCATCCTCCAACCCACTATATCCGAACTACAGGGTCACAGGGGTCTGCTGGAGCCAATCCCAGCCAACACAGGGCGCAAGGCAGGAAACAAACCCCGGGCCAGGGTGCCAGCCCAGATGTTGCCCCATCTTGTCCTTAATAATTCCTTCCATTAATTTTCCAGTGATGCATGTTAAGCTTACTGGCCTCTAGTTGCTCTGATCTGCCTGGTCACCCTTTTCGTATATCGGGATGATATTTGCCATTTTCCAGTTCTTCAGAAGCTCCCCAGTGCGCAGTGACTTCTTAAAAATCTGCGTCATGGGTCTCTATCTGTACTCGCTAACCTCCTTAAGCACTCATCGATACTGTAAATATTATTTGGTCTTATCTGGGTATCTCGTTAAAAAGGATAAGCCAACATGATGACCAATGAGATGTGGAACGTTTAGAAACAAAGTAAAAAATCAACTCCAGCCATTGCAGGAACAACGGGGACAGCCGGTGCAACAATCTGGAATGTTCTGAAAAAGGAAGAAGCCCCCGAACGTCACACATGGAGCGTGTGGGCCAAGGAAAACAACAACAGCTGAGGAAGGAAACTTTGTGAGAGCGGAAAGGAAAAACCCAAAAACAACAACGAGTGACATCACTTGGGGGGGGCACCTCGTTAACAAAAAAAAAAAACAAAAATCGAGAGTGGTCTCCCCCCACGACTTTCTTATATGCTCAGATATGGGGATGGATATGTCATATCTATTTATCTATCCTGCCTACTATACTAAATTAAATTCTATCTATCTATCTATCCTGCCTACTATACTAAATTAAATTCTATCTATCTATCTATCTATCTATCTATCTATCTATCTATCTATCTATCTATCTATCTATCTATCTATCTATCTATCTATCTATCTATCTATCTATCTATCTATCTATCCATCTTGCCTACTATACTAAATTAAATTCTATCTATCTATCTATCTATCTATCTATCTATCTATCTATCTATCTATCTATCTATCTATCTATCTATCTATCTATCTATCATGATAGATGAGTAAACCACAAGACAAGGATTAGATTTGTTATTATGGACATTAAAGAACCATCAACGACAAATCAAATCAAATTCATAATAAATTGAACAATTATTATAAAAGTAAAGCTGAATAAATCAGACTCTGCAGCTGCACGAATACAAAATTTGCCATGATAATTTTATTTTGGCAAACAATTCAGGTAAATTACCACTTTCAGTAAGCGGAAGAGGGTCAAAAGTTGCAAGAGACTTTAGTAACGTGTGTAACGTAACACTTGGACACAAAATTTTGTTCACGTAAAGCAAAAATGATTGCAAATACGTACATGTTACCATTTGAATGTCAAACGGAAAATTGCGATTACCTCAAAAAATGGTCACTGTTCGAAAAAATGCAAAGCAACATAAAATGCTTAGAATGTGGTGGTTTACCATAAAATTTTTTAATATTTTTGGGGAAACATGTCAGGTAAAGTACCACTTCCGGTTAAGGGAAATGGCCCAAAAGTTGATAGAAATCTACGTTGTGTACCACATACTTGATTGCAAAATTTGGTTGACTGAAGTGAAAGTGTACACAAGTTATCGTATTTACACACACACACAGAAATAATTCCAAAAATTATATTTTCGGACTCAGGAAGGTCTAAAATGTTGACATTTCATCAAAATCTCAAAATCGAATTTTTCGACGATTACAATACTTTCCATACGTCAGCGTTTCTCAACCTTTAAGTATTTGCGACCCGAGCTTTCATAACAGTTTTAATCGCACCCCCCTAACGTTTTTTTGAAAGGAGCCCACTAATACCAATTTGTTCTTTTTTAATTAATGATACTGTATATCATAGATGCATATTTTATTATACCTACTTAACTTTTATCGACATTTATCTAACTCTATATTTATTTTTCTACTATCAGAATGTAGTTTAAGTTCATTTGTTTTGGTTTCAATAGATGGATTTTTCATATTTACAATTCTTGTTTTCTTTTTTTCACATCTTCATGCCCCCCTTTTTGTTACTTCGTGCCCCCCTAGGGGGGCCTGCCCCACAGTTTGAGAACCACTGCCCTACGAGAAAGTAAATCGGACTCAGGGAGGTCTAAAATGTCGAGATTCTTCAAAATTTCAAGGTTGATATTTTGGGATGATTACAATACAGTCGACCTTTGATATACGACCGGCCTGACATGCAAACAACTTGGTTTACAACCAAAGTTTTTATTTTGATTTACGACCAACATCTTGCATTTCGACCCGAATGCGGTCACGTGTATCCGCTTGTGTGATTGTAAACAAACAGCCGAGAGCGTTTATAAGCGTCAGTCGGAGCCCAGATACATGTGTTTGTGGACGTAATTTCGGTCAGTGCAGTGATTTATATCATTTATTTCGATAATTGCTATCAAAATGGCCCCAAAAAAAGCTAGAAAAGAAGCTAAGGAAGGAAGAGAATGCAACGAAGGTAAAGAAAGCGATCACAATCAAAACGAAGAAGGAAATTGTGCGGAAATATAAGAGTGGCGTTCATGTGAACAATCTCTTAAATGGTGAGTACAGTACGAAATTGTTGTTTCTGGTAGGCACTTTTTATAACTTTTTGGTTAGTACATTAGAAAAATTATTGGTGTTTTCGTAAATTATGCACATTATACAACCCTTTTTTATTATGAAAAGGTTAAGTAAGGTTAAGTAAGTGTTGCTGTGGTAGGTTCGGAATGCATTAAGGGTATTTCCATTATTTCTTATGGGAAAAATAGTCCTGACTTACAACCAACTTGAGTTACAACCAGCCCTCGCGAACGAATTGAGTTCATAAGTCAAGGGTCCACTGTACTTTCCCTGTACTTCGTATATGAGAATGTAAAAATGGTATTTTCAGACTCAGGGAGGTCTAAAACATCGAGATTCATCAAAATCTCAACATCGAATTTTTGCACAATTCCAATACTTTCCCTACGAGAAAGTAAATCGGACTCAGGGAGGTCTAAAACGTTGAGATTCATCAAAATTTCAAGGTCGAATTTTCGGACGATTACAATACTTTCCCTATACTTTGTATACAAGAAAGTAAAAATGGTATTTTCATACTCTTGGAGGTCTAAAACATCTAGATTCATCAAAATGTCGAAATCATTTTTGGATGATTACAATACTTTCCCTACGAGAAAGTCCGAGAAAGTAAATTGGATTCAGAGGGGTCTAAAATGTCGAGATTCATTAAAATCTCGAGGTCAGATTTTTGGACGATTCCAATACTTTCCCTACACTTCGTATACGAGAAAGTAAAAAACAAAACGGATTTTTACAGAAAAAAAAGCAGATTTCACAGCCTGTTCACGTTATCCCAAATCACTAATATCTTCTTGTATAAAAAGAGTATTGAATTGAAATTTATATTCTATCATAACTGAATATTAAAAAGAGCGGCGACCCCTGCTGGACAGCACTATTAACATTCCTGTAGAAAAAGAGTATTCACGTTGTCTTTGTTATTTAAAAGATTTTGTCCGTTAGAATAAAATACAAAGACATCCCCTTTATTTAAAGGACATCATATTAAGTTTACATCGGTACATTTAGTTTTATATGGCAGTTCACGTAGAATTACAAAAAAAAAACTGTTCAAAAAATAAACACAAAAATTACGCACTATAAAAAACACCAAAACAAATAAAAAAAATACTGTAAAAAGGAAAATTTGAGAATTAACAGTCTTTTGCCACTCAATGATGTCATACAGTAGAAATTACTCTGATTTTTGGGGTATTTTATGTTTTTAAAAATATGGGGTCAAGCACCTGCACCTGGGAGACCACCGAGCACACTGACTGCTGGATTATTTATTACCTGAACACTGCAGTATCAGTCTATGACAATTAATGGACTCAAACAAAGCTGGTAAAAAATGAACAAATGTATTAAAAAGCAACAGTAACTCGGTCAAAGATGTAAAGAAAGTGTTAATCACTTCATTTTCAGCGGCGTCCATTTGAATGAGCGTCCTTGAAGGGTGACGCCACACAGTGTGCAGGCCGAGACACACACGTGCCGTGAATATAACGCCTGTCCTTGTGCTGTCCACTCTTGTCACACTCAACACACTTGGGAGATGGTGGCTGTTTGTGCTTGGTGGGCGGCGGAATGTCTTGACAGTTGGGACGAGTCAGACGCCTTGTGATGAAGAGACACCTTTGGGGCAGCCATCCGCGTCACAGCCCAGGCCCACCGGTGCCACGTCAGCCAAATGACTGTCACCATCTCGTTCTGGCATGTGAATAATCTTAATCCAGATGTTAAATAATCTTAATCTCAATACTCTACTTGATAATCTTAATAATCTTAATGTTAATCTTAATAATCTTAACCTTATTCTTAATAATTTTTAATTTAATATTAATAATGTTAATCTTAATAATTTTAAATAATATTAAATTAATCTTAACTTTAATAATCTTAATGATAATCTTAAATTGCTGAATAATCTTAATATTAATAATATAGTTGATAATAATAATCTTAATGTTAATCTTAATAATCTAAATAATGTTAATATTAATAGTGTTAATCTTAATTTTAAGTAGTCTTAATAACCTTAAATTAATCTTAATTTTAATAATGTTAAATAAATTATCTTAATCTTAATAATAATCTTAAATTATTGAAAAATCTTAATAATCGAGTTGATAATTTAAATTTTAACATTATTCTTAATAATCTAAATTTAATATTAATAGTGTTAATCTTAATAATTTTAAATAATCTTAATTTTAACTTTAATAATCTTGAATTATCTTAATATTAATAATATAGTTGATAATAATAACCTTAATGTTAATCTTAATAATTTAAATAAATAATAATATTAATGATGTTAATATTATTAATAGTGTTAATCTTAATTTTAAGTAGTCTTAATAACCTTAAATTAATCTTAATTTTAATAATGTTAAATAAATTATATTAATCTTAATAATAATCTTAATAATATAGTAGTTAATCTTAATTTTAACCTATTCTTAATAATTTTAATTTAATATTAATAGTGTTAATCTTAATAATTTTAAATAATATTAAATTAATCTTAACTTTAATAATCTTAATGATAATCTTAAATTGCTGAATAATCTTAATATTAATAATATAGTTGATAATAATAATCTTAATGTTAATCTTAATAATCTAAATAAATAATGTTAATATTAATAGTGTTAATCTTAATTTTAATGTTATTCTCAATAATCTTAATTTAATATTAATAGTGTTAATTTTAATAATTTTAAATAATCTTAAATTAATCTTAATTTTAATAATCTTAAATTATCTTAATCTTAATGATAATCTTAAATTACTGAATAATCTTAATATCAATAATATAGTTAATAATAATAATCTTAATGTTAATCTTAGTAATCTAAATAAATGATATTAATGTTAATGATGTTAATACAGTATTATTAATAGTGTTAATCTTAATTTTAAGTAATCTTAATAACCTTAAATTAATCTTAATTTTAATAATGTTAAACAAATTATCTCAATCTTAATAATAATCTTAAATTATTGAAAAATCTTAAAAATATAGTTGATAATCTTAATTTTAACGTTATTCTTAATAATTTTAATTTAATATTAATAGTATTAATCTTAATAATTTTAAATATTAAATTAATCTTAACTTTAATAATCTTAATGATAATCCTAAATTGCTGAATAATCTTAATATTAATAATATAGTTGATAATAATATTAATGTTAATCTTAATAATCTAAATAAATAATATTAATATTAATGATCTTAATATTATTAATAGTGTTAATTCTAATTTTAAGTAATCTTAATGACCTTAAATTAATCTTAATTTTAATAATGTTAAATAAATTATCATAATCTTATGACCTGTACATGAAGCCTCTGAGGGAGTGGTGCTCTCGGGATGATGGTGTGTCCCGTGTTATCCAAAAAGTTCAATTTTAGTCTCATCTGACCAGAGGACCTTTGTGTTTGGGCAGTCCACCCAATGTTGTTGGGCAAACTCCAGGCGTGTTTTCTGATCTTTTTCTTTAAGCGATGTTTTTTTTTCCCCATAAAGCCCCACTCTGTGGAGTTTACAGCTTAAAGTGGTCCGTGGTGGATCCTTGCAGCTCCTTCAGTGTTCTCCTTGTTCTCTTTGTTGTATCTCTGGTGAATGGCCACCTTGGCCTGTCTGGGAGTTTTGGTGGGCGGCCTTCTCTCATCAGGTTTATAGTGGTACCGTATTCTTTCCATTTTGTTATCATGGATTTAATGGAACTCTGTGGGATCTTCAAAGTTTGGGACATTTTCTTCTCCGTAACTTGGTCTCTGACCTGTTTGGGGAGCTCCTTGGTCTCCATGTTGCTTGCTTAATGGTGTTGGAGAGGCAGGGGCCTTTCAGAAGTGACATCATGTGACAGATCAGGTGACACTTAGATTGCCCACAGGTGGACTCTAATCGACTAATCACGTGATAAGGTTGGACCAGATCTTCTTTTGCTATTGAGGGGTCTCATAGCAAAAGGGGATGAATACATAAGCACTCACAATTTTTCAATTTTTACTTGCTTTTTTATATATGCACAAAGTATTTTACTTTCATTTCACTTCAACTACATTGTTAAGTCCATTACATAAATTCCATTTAAATTCCAGATTGTAATGCCACAAAACAGGACAAATGGGGAGAGGGGGATGAAGACTTTCACAAGGCACTATATTTATATGTGCAAATGTTGTTTGGTTGAGTAAATTGCTGTTAGCACTTTATATCTTTACAAATGTGCAAGAGTCAGTACACAATGAAGAGAAAAATGTCCACAACTGACTTGTCACCAGATAAGGACCAGTGGTGCCAAATGCTATACCAATGTAACAGACACGTGAAACACAACGCAGTGAAAATCGTAATAATAAATAAATAAACTACTTTAGATTAGTTTTGCTTCCATCTATTATGTCCACATTACTAGTAAAGGGACAAAGAAATGCCAGCCACAGATTAGAAGGGAGCTCGATAAATGACATGAGCAAACATGAGCCAGGCTGTAACGAATGTGCATCTGGGGATCATCTTAAATGTGGTCAGCAATACCACCCTGGACCTACAGGAGGCGCTGACACTAACTGTGCTTTCTTTTTCTTGCATCCGCAGTACTGAGAAAAACCCTGAGGCCAACAATCAACTCCGCCCACAAAGCCCGGAGAAGGCCCGCCCCTCCTGGTTAGGACTAGATTAAAGGGGGCGTGTCCAGAGAGACACATCTCATTTTCACCCTGGTGGGCGGAGCTCCTGTGCTACCTAAAGTAATATTGTTATTAGTGTATTTATTTTGTGGCAAACTACAGGCTGAATTTCTTTTTGTTGGCTCCTAATAATAACTTTTTTTTTCTTTTATTAAATGGGGTTGTCCCAGCTGGCACCCCAATATTTATTCTGGGCTTTGTGACTCTCTATAGCCGTGACATCACATATACTGTAAGTGTGGGAGCAGATGGACTGGACTGGGATTGAGGACACCTCTCTACCCGGATCACCAATTTCAAGGACACCAATGACAGGATCACCAATTTCTATCCCACTCAGGAGGAACTAATTATGGATCAACGAAGGGATTTTATGAGCAGTACATCCCCCAAAGCGAAAGGTGGCAGCGCTCCTCTGATAGGGGCCTAGTTGGGTCACCTGCAGGTTTGCCTGCAACCCTGTTGGGGTCCAAGGGTCCTGCCTTGGGGACACTGTTTAAAGACTGAATATTTCCTATTATGGGGAATTTCTTAAGTCTGGGGGCCACTCGCTGGTGTAGGACACCACTGGTCTCGTTGACACTTGGATTTTTTACTTTCTCGTATACACAGTATAGGAATTGTGAAAACATCCGGGGTTTGTTTCCTGCCTTGCGCCCTGTGCTGGCTGGGATTGGCTCCAGCAGACCCCCGTGACCCTGTAGTTAGGATATTGCAGGTTGGATAATGGATGGATGGATGACTCAAATTTTGTATAGATATTTATAACAAGCAGTCCCCCGTGGCCCTGCTCACGTAGTATTGAAACAGGACAGTGAGGAGGGTCCCGCCCGATGCATTTCACTGCTTGTTGTCCTGCATCTATGTATGTGACAAATAAATAAAGAATTATTATTATTATCAGCTACACAAACGTGGGGACCAATCAGTGCTGGTAGTTCACTTTTTCGATCTCCATCTCCAACAACTCCAAGTCAGCCATGATCCGCCAATCTCTGTATTTTGCTTTGTGCTTTTGCTTCGGCCTCTCGCCGGATGTCGATGCCATTTTACACGTCGTTCGCTCTTTGCTACTCACACATCGAGGTCAAGTCAATGAAGTTAACTTTCCTTCTAGCAAAGAGAGTCGGACTAACACATAACGGCAGGTTTTGTGGCAATTTACAGACGATTACCGTCCTCTACCCCTGAACTTTGACAAAAGTGCACATGCGCCCTGAAAGAGTTAATGGCTGCTGAACATCTGCAGGTTGTCACCTATCAGCTGATCCCTGATGAAGGCCCGTTTGTAATATTCGGAGATTTCCTTTTTCTTTTCAGCTTTTGCTAACCAACGGTCTACTGCTTACCTTTTCACCATTTCAGGTCATTCATTGCATTAAATCTGAGGAAAAACTGAGGTGATCTAAAACTCGTGACTGGCAGTCTCGGTAGTGAACTTCCATGGGTTTTGCCCGACTGGCACCCGTGGCAATGAGAGACTCACACAGAGAATGAGATGTAGAAACAAATCTGAGTGACGTGGCTCGTTGTCTCTGTGTGTGTCTCTCAGTCCAGAGGGGGCCGCTACAGCCACAAAGGGTGGGGACCAATGCCATACTAATGCCCATGGCTTTGGACTGGCATGTCCAGCAAGCTCCTATAGGTGTGGCGATTAAAGCGTCCACCAGCGTTTTCAAGTTTCTGCTTTCTTTGTGAATGCTCTGCAGTGCCATGCCGCCCCAGCCGTTCCCAGCTGCGTTTTCTCATGGCTGCCAGCTGTACGGGGCGACGTCATCGATTGCTTTCTGGCTGGCAGTCAAGCTGGAGATTTTATAGTTGCTATTTCAGTTGTGAGCGTAATTAAAAACAATTTGAACATTTTATTCAAGCAAATTATTGCTTTAATTAAGGTAATTATTCAGTTATTAAGAGCCTGCAGACATGAAGAGTGCCAGGTCTAAAGCTGAGAAAATTGGATGGAATGAATGCCAGCAAAAAACGGGGGCAGCGCCACAGCCCAGATTAAGACATGCCTGCTCTGAGCGGGAATGGGTGGGTGTGTGAGTGTGTGTGTGATTGTGTGTGTGAGTGTGTGTGTGATTGTGTGCAGGTGTGTGTGATTGCAATTGTGTTTGTGTGTGTGATTGTGTGCGTGTGTGATTGTGTGCAGGTGTGCGTGTGATTGCGATTGTGTGTTTGTGTTTGCGTGTGTGTGTGTTTGTGATTGTGTCTGTTTACGTATGTATTTGTGATTGTGTGGATGTGAGTGCGTGTGTGTGTTTGTATGTGTGCGTAATTGTGATTGTGTATGGGTGGGTGTGTGTTTGCGTGGGTGTGTGTGCATGTGTGTGGGTGATTGTGTGTGTGTGATTGTGTGTGTGTGGGTGTGTGTGATTGTGTCTGTTTGCATGTGTGTTTGTGGTTGCGAGGGTGCATGCGTGTGTTTACGTGTATGTGCATGTGATTGTGTCTGTTCGCGTGTTTGTTTGTGATTTGTGTGTGTGTGATGTGTGTGTATGCATGTGATTGTATCTGTTTACGTATGTATTTGTGATTGTGTGGATCTGAGTGTGTGTGTGTGTGTAATTGTGATCGTGTATGGGTGGGTGTGTGTTTGCGTGTGTACTTGTGATTGCGTGGGTGTGTGTGCATGTGTGCGGGTGATTGCGATTATGTGTGTGTGTGGGTGCGTGTGATTGTGTGTGTGCGTTTCTGTTCAGCCCGGGCAGCAGATGGTGATGCCAGGCTCAGAATCGGCCACCGCACCAATCACCCGGCCCTGCGTTTCTGTCTTGCTGGTTGCTATCTGATTGCCATTCTTTGTCAGCTCTGTGCTTGTTGTGTTTAATAAATGACATCAGCAGCTCCTAAGTTCAGGGATTTCTTTCTACACAACTTGGAATGAAAGCCTCTTCAGTTGCTATTTGTGATTTCAGTACGAGGTGGCCTGGCGGTGCAGTGGTTAGCACATCTCCAAAATCCAAAGGATCAAATCCTGGCCCAGCCACTGTCTCTGTCGAGTTTGTATGTTTTCTCTGCACCCAAAGGGGGTCTCTCAAACCCCAAAGATGTGATCCTATGTGTGACTGTCCTGGGCTTGTGTGTCAGTAAGTCCTGCATGAAGCTGCCAGGCTTTTTTTTTCCCTTTTTCTCCAGTTCCTGTGTCCTTGAACTACGTCAGGCTATGCAGAAAATGAGTGGATGGACGGTCACAAGAGAGACTCTGAGTCCGCTTTCAAATTAAATTACAGACATTAACTTTAAAGTTAACCAGAACATGCCTCAGCTGAAAAAGATTATTACTTAGCCAGTGCATTAGAAGTGACGTAACGCATTAGTCAGCTGAAAAAAAAAGGGGGTCCATTCACAAATTATAGAAGGCCTCAGATGATGACACTTCAAGATGACAGCGGTGGTCGCCTAGTGGATAGTTTCTTGAAAGGGCTGCTGCTGTTTGGTTTGCACAGGGTCGCGATTGCTGTATTCAATGGCAAAGGGTCTTGTGATGGGTCACAGTGGGCAGTTTATGCAGTTGACGGTGGTCTGCTAGGACTGTCAGTGGCGATTCTCAAAGGGAGCAAAATCTGACGGTCGCCATGGAAAGGGCCTCAAAGACGCTAAGAAAAGCAAAACTGGGTCAAGTTTAAGAAGCACCGGGCAGCTGTATAGCCGGAGTGACCTCGGGCACTAAACTGGCAAAAGTAAACGGATGTCACGCCACCATTTTCATACTGCAGCGGTACACTCTGAAGTGAAACAACAGCAGAAAACTCTTTGAACTGACGGCTCCTTGAGTAAGTCTTAACATAAGTTCACAATGGCCACTAGCTGGGGGTCCTAGGAGTATAGGGGGCCCATGATGTTTCTGACGCCTTTGTATGTTTGTTCTGCTATCAAAACAGGGGGCCCAGCGCACTACTTTTCCTACGATGCTCTTAAGACGGCTCTGCGGGCCCAAAGCTCCCGGCAGGACACCTCACCAAACCGCCGTGCTCCAAGACTTGGGCCCTTTACAGTTGTCTGTGGCACCACGCCGAGCCTCCAACTCCCGTCCCTGCGGTCCACGGCCCCCCACAGGATGCCTCACCGAGCCTTCTGATAGCCTTGCAGTCCTCACTACCTTTCTCCCGGCCTTGCGCAGACGTCACTGCGGCTCCCTGATTGCTCAGCTGGAGTGGTCTCCTTCAGCCCTCAAGGGTCTTGGTCCCAGCTGTCTGCCTTCTCTCGATTTCACTCGTTCCTTCACCCACCGGCTCCTTCCTTTTCTCTTATCTTCTAATCTCCGTCTCCATTTTTCCTATTCTTTCATTTGTCTTTTTTATCCGCCCTGACCTCCTCTGTCCCGTGCAGGCTCCTTTTATACTGCCTCTCCTAATGTGGGTGCGGGTGTGAGACCCTGCCTCTCCCTCCGAGGTGCTAATGAGGCCCCTGACTGACGCTTGTACTTCGTGATCGGCCAGGCACCCCCATCCTTGCCCGCAGCAAAGCACACTCACACACGGCACCTCAAGGGGTGAGATTATTAATTTAAAAACTCACCCAATGCCACAGACCAAAAAACACAAGTTGGACTCACGGAATATGTAAACAATAATGAACTTGATGTTCATGCAAATGTAACAGAAATTGAGAACATGGAGGCAGTCGGCGGTGTGTGACATGTCACTTCCACAGCCAGGGCTCCTCCGCCATAGAATGTAATTGTAACTCCTAGGCGAGGGTCTTATTTCAGGTAGGGAGGTCTACTGACTAAACATTACACCGGAGCGTGGTGACATGTTGCATGTTGATGATGACGTGCAGTTAAGAATTTCACTGTACACGGTGACAATACTGACCCTCTCTAAACCAGGGGGTCTCCAATTCCAGTCCGACTCCAGTTATTCTCGACGATTGATCGTCTGCTAAACTCAGGTAACTCAAAGGAATGCCTCCTAAGTACTTCCAGTAAAACCTGTGAGGCTATTGCTGTATTTTTCAATCAAAAAATTAATATTAGAAATAACATAGTATATCTCCCCAACACTAAGGATCCTCCTAAACCCCAGTATGCCGTTATTAACAAATTGAACTCTTTCACTAGGATAGATTTACCTGATTTACATAAAATAATTTCTCAAATGAAACCCTCCACCTGTGTCCTTGACCCAATACCAACAAATTTTTTTCAAAGAAGTATCGGGCGTGCTAATTGATAATGTTCTTGACATAGTAAATTTGTCATTAGATACGGGGGTCTTCCCAGACTGTCTTAAGTCTGCCGTAGTTAAACCCCTACTTAAGAAAAATAATCTCGACCCCTCTGCTCTTGAAAATTTTAGACCCATCTTTAACCTGCCTTTCTTAAGTAAAATTCTAGAGAAGGCAGTCATTATGCAGTTAAATGAGCACCTCAATAAACCTGCTATTCTTGATAAATTTCAGTCCGGTTTTAGAACAAATCACAGCACAGAAACTGCACTCGTTAAAGTAGTAAATGACTTGCGGGTAAATGCAGACAGAGGCCATTTATCTGTTCTCATCCTCTTAGATCTGAGTGCTGCATTGATCATAATATTCTGAGAAATTGCCTTAGTCAATGGGTGGGCCTCTCTGGCAGTGTCTTAAATTGGTTTGAATCCTACCTGGCAGGGAGGAAATTCTTTGTTAGTTGTGGTGATTGCAACTCAAGGACACATGATATCCTATATGGTGGTCCACAAGGCTCTATCCTGGGTCCGCTGCTCTTCTCAATCTCCATGCTTCCATTATGTCAGATTATCTCAGGGCACAATGTGAGCTACCACAGCTCTGCTGATGACACACAGCTGTATTTATCAATAGCACCTGATGACCCCGATTCTCTTGATTCACTAACACAATGTCTAACTTGTATTTCAGAATGGATGAATAGTAATTTTCTCAAGTTAAATAAAGAGAAAACTGAAATCTTAGTGATTGGCAATAATGGATACAATGAGGATATTAGAAATAAACTGGATGCATTAGGATTAAAAGTCAAGACGGAGGTAAAAAGCTTAGGGGTAACTGTTGACTGTAATCTGAATTTTAAATCGCATATTCATCAGATCACTAGGACAGCATTTTTTCACTTAAGAAACATAGCAAAAGTTAGACCTCTTGTATCATTGAAAGATGCTGAGAAATTAGTTCACGCGTTTGTTTTCAGTCGACTAGATTACTGTAACGCACTCCTCTCAGGACCACCCAAAAAAGACATCAATCGTTTGCAACAAGTGCAGAATGCAGCTGCTAGAATCCTAACCAGGAAAAGAAAATCCGAGCACATCTCTCCAGTTTTGATGTCACTACACTTGTTACCTGTGTCATTCAGGATTGACTTTAAAATTCTGCTTATGGTTTATAAAGCCTTAAATAATCTCGCCCCATCTTATATATCGGAATGTCTGACACCTTATATTCCAAATCGTAACCTCAGATCCTCAACTGAGTGTCTCCTTGGAATTCCAAGAGCAAAACTTAAAAGAAGTGGTGAGGCGGCCTTCTGCTGTTATGCACCTAAAATCTGGAATAGCCTGCCAGTAGGAATTCGCCAGGCTAATACAGTGGAGCACTTTAAAAAACTGCTGAAAACACATTACTGTAACATGGCCTTCTCATAACTTCACTGTAATTTAAATCCTGATACTCTGCATATCCAATTCATTATAATAACTATTCATGGTGGCTCTAAAATCTGTACTAACCCCCTACTCTCTCTTCTGTTTCCTTTTCTGGTGTCCTTTTGGTGGTGGCTTGTGCCACCACCATCTACTCAAAGCACCGTGATGTTCCAACAATGATGTATGGATTAAAAGCCAGAAGTCTGTATGACCATCAGCGTCAAGTGACTCTGTGAGAACCCTAAATACAAAGAGGACTATTTCATTTATGTTAGGTAGAATACCCAGAGGGGACTGGGATTTTATTTTTTTTCTCCAGCCATCTGGAGTTTTTTTTTGTTTTTTCTGTCCCCCCCTGGCCATCTTGACCTTACTCTTTTTCTATGTTAACTAATGTTGTCTTATTTTAATTTCTTATTTTGTCTTTTATTTTTCTTAATATGTAAAGCAATTTGAGCTACTTTTTGCATGAAAATGTGCTATAGAAATAAATGTTATTGTTGTTGTTGTGGAGGGCTGCAGTGGCTATCTATCTATCTATCTATCTATCTATCTATCTATCTATCTATCTATCTATCTATCTATCTATCTATCTATCTATCTATCTATCTATCTATCTATCTATCTATCTATCTATCATATAGTGCCTTTCACATCTATCTATCTATCTATCTATCTATCTATCTATCTATCTATCTATCTATCTATCATATAGTGCCTTTCACATCTATCTATCTATCTATCTATCTATCTATCTATCTATCTATCTATCTATCTATCTATCATATAGTGCCTTTCACATCTATCTATCTATCTATCTATCTATCTATCTATCTATCTATCTATCTATCTATCTATCTATCTATCTATCTATCTATCTACTTCTGTGCCAGTCTGCCAAGTGGCAATGCTCTGTATTGTTTGTACGCCATTCCGTGTCGGTTTTTCTTGGTGCTTATTAAACGTGTTCTGTGATTTTTTTTGATGGGTGATCATAAAGCGGACGGTGAGTCTGCGTTCAATTTTGTTTTCCTTTTTGGAAAACTGCTTTTGAAACTGTAGAGAAACTGCTTTTAAAGAGGAAGCTTTAAGTAAAACGCGGGTCTACATGTGGGTTTCGCGTTTCAAAATGAGGGGAAATGTCATTTGAAGACCAATTAAAAGTAGGGTGCTATATAAGTAATAAATAGACAGATAGATATGTAAGGTGCTATATATGTAATAAATAGACATAGATATGTAATAGATAGATAAATAGATAGGTAGTGTAAGGTGCTATATATGTAACAGATAGGAAAATAGATATGTAAGGCATTATTTACGTAACAGATAGATATATAAGGTGCTATATATGTAATAGATAGATAGATAGATAGAGTATGTAAGGCACTATTTAAGTAATAGACAGATAGACAGACAGATAGATATGTAAGGTGCTATATGCATAATAGATAGATGTGTAAGGCACTACATATGTAATTGATAGATATATAGCACCTTACATATCAATTTGTCTAAGTAATAGGTAGATAGATATGTAAGGCACTATATACATAATAAAGAGAGAGACAGATAGAGAGGTAGATAGAAAAGTAAAAGATAGACAGATAGTGTAAGGTGCTACATAAGCAATAGATAGATAGAAAGAAAAGTAAGGTGCTATATAAGTAATAAATAGACAGATAGATATGTAATAGATAGATAAATAGATAGATAGTGTAAGGTGCTATATAAGTAACAGATAGGAAGATAGATATGTAAGGCATTATTTGTGTAGTCGGCATGATCTTCAGTGCCTCAGTGCCCACCAAAATGTTTGGGACAAGAACACATTTTTTCTTGACTTCCAAAATCAATCAATTACAAATCAATTACATTCAATTACAAATCAATTACAATCAATTACAAATTCAGATGTGATGTAAGTGCACATTGTAGAATTTCACTTAAGTATATTTGAACAAATTTCAGTCACAGCATGTAGAAATGACAACAGTGAAAGCTATAGTTACTTCATTTTAGGTTCCTTTTAGGGGAAATGTTTTAAGGTTAGGCATAATTGATGCACTTATTCGTGTGCTTAATTGTATTAACACAAAAAAAAACAAAAAAAAACAGAAGACCGAATCCTTATATTGAAAAAAATTGCTGGACACTCGAGGGTTTAGACTGTAAACTGTAACACTAATAAATAAAGATATATATATATGGATGGCATGATGCCAAGTCAAGTCAAGTCGGGGAGCGTGCACTGCTACAGCGTGTCGCCACACTCACCACACGACAAAACAGCTCAGGACCCCGGTTGTTAACCCACCAGGCAGACACGCGGTCCAGTCCCACCCTCCGGAAATGACCCTCTATCTGCCGCAGCCAGGTGTTACGTGGGTGACCCCTTGGCCTGGTCCAGCCACTCAGGTCCCCAACAATCAGCCTCTGGGAAACGTGCCACATGGCCGTAGTGCCGTAACTGACACTCCCTCACAATGCAGGTCATGTGCCTCATCCGGGACTCCAAGAGCAACACAAAGTCACTCCAGTGGGACCCAAGGACCCTCTGAAGAAAAACCCATGAAGGAGTCCAGTCTTCATCTCAGGTCACTGGATAGCGTCCATGTCTCACAACCATATAGCAAGGCAGGACTCTAAAGACTTGGACCTTCGTCCTTCTGTTGAGATATCGGGAGTGCCACACACCCCTTACGAGTGACCTCATGACCTCCCATGCTCTTCCAATCTGTCTACTGACTTCATAGGAAGAGTCACCAGAGTCACATGAATGTCACTGCTGAGGTAAGTAAACCTCTCAATGACGAGGTCGACACTCTCTGTGCAGACAGACACACTGCTGATGGCCGTGCCCAAGAGGTCATTAAAGGCCTGGCTCTTTGGTTTTTATCCAGGACACTCGCAAGCCCAGACACTTGGACTCCTCGCTCAGTCTCTCAAGAGCCCCAATCAGAGCCTCCATGGACTCCGCGAAGATCACAGCATTGTCAGCAAAGTCAAGATCCGTGAATCTTTCTTCACCAACAGATGGCCCACAGCTGCTGGACCCCACGACCTTGCCCAACACCCAGTCCATACAAGCATTGAACAGAGTAGGAGCAGAACACACCGCTGACGGACCCCAGAATCAACTGGGAAAAATGCAGAGGTTCTGCCTCCACTCTGCACAGCACTTACAGTACCAGTGTACAAGCCAGCCATGATATCCAGCAACCACGAGGAGATTCCACGAACCCTCAGGATGTCCCACAGGGCAGCTCGATCAACTGAGTCGAATTCTTTACGAAAATCAACAAAGGCTGCAAAAAACTCTGCCGATATTTGCGTTTGCACTCCATGAGAACCCTCAGTGCCAGGATGTGGTCAATGGTGGACTTCTTAGGCGTAAAACCAGACTGCTCCGGTCGCTGGTAGGTGAGCACATGATCACGGATCCTATTGATGACGACCCTAGTGAGGACCTTACCCAGCTCCGAGAGCAGCGTTATCCCCCTGTAGTTGCTGTAATCCAGATGATCACCCTTCCCAATCCAGACAGGGACGACAAGTCCCGTTTTCCAGGCAGTTGGGATGATGCCAGTCTCCCAAATGGAAGCAAAGATTGCTTGCAATGCCAGGAGGACAGCCTTACCACCAGCCTGGAGAAGTTCACCCCGGATACCACAAATCCCTAAAGCATTTCCCTACCCTCAGCTGGTTCACCACCTGTGCCATCTCAGTGAGACTGGGGGGGTTCACAGCTAATTGGAGGATCAGCCTCAAGGACCGTGGACCAGAGATATCCAACGTCCTAGCCGGAGGAACAGCTTTGAACAACTGCTCAAAGGCTGGGGAGAAAGTCCTGATTGCGTGCCAGAGAAAATGAAATTTAACTCAGACTTGACTCGCTGTTCTTTACGATCACCCACCACAAAAAAACGTTTAATAAGCACCAAGAAAAAATGACAAGGAATGGTGTATGAACAATACAGAGCCACGCCACTGTGCAGACTGGCACAGAATACCAGTAGTATGCTACACCTAGCAGCAAAATTCGCAACTAAGTCTCGATTGCGCAGTAGGTATAGATTTCAGTTATTTCTGGGTACCCTCTCGTATATTTAAACTAGCTTAATAGCGTAGTCGGCATGATCACCTTTCCAGTGAATTAGCTTACATACTGTACAAACTGCTATTGAATTCGGATATACATCACATTTTCGCTATACCTTACCTAATTCATCTTCTCCAAATCCCAGCATGTGGCCAGTGAGTGAACTCCTACATGACCCACTGCTCCCAAAGCACAGAGTCTTTTCTTGAAAGTGCTTTCCAGACGATGACTTGTGCAGGGCTCGGAAATGGCTGTGGAAACAGAGAAGGTGTTACATTTGGTAAGCTAATACGTGGCAGACATACTGATTCCTTATTTTTTTTTGTTGCTGCCACAACCGGCTGGGGAACTCGAATTGCCCGAAGCTTTAATGCAGAGTTCTGGTAGCCTTCCTCTTTACTTCTAGGGGCAAGAGCACGACAGTTTCATTCCAGCACTGATACAGACTGCCAGGTAGTCTCTTGAGATCTTCAGATATGTTGAGTTATTCGACAAAGTCTATCAAGAAACACGAAACGTGACATATATTCACTGTGTCTTAGGGAGGAACTGGACCCTTGAGCAAGACCCTTAACCTGCAATCGCTCTGTCCTGGGTATGGCGTTAATCTGCAGCCAGCCCGGCAAGCTCTATACAGTCTGCTGTCCAAGTCCTTCTGTGATGATATAACGGATTCCAAATTATCTGCTAATCCGCCTATCTTGGTATCATCTGCAAACTTCACCAGCTTGTTACTTATATTCCTATCTAAATCATTTATAGGTATTAAAAATAGCAGCGGTGGCCCCAGCACTGCCCCCTGCTGGACACCCCTCTCAACATCAGCCAATTCTGATTAGCTTCCTTACATCAGGGGTGTCGAACTCCGGTCCTGGAGGGCCACAGTGGGTGCAGGATTTCTATACAGTATACAACTTGGTGGCAGGATTGACATTTGAGCCACCATCAAAAACATCTCACAGTGTTCCAGTGTGGTTGCGGGTGGCGTCACCCACTGCACTCGGGTCCCAATCTGGGCGGCTTGGCGTGCGGTGGGTGTGGCAACGCGCCATATCAGCTCAACATCTCCTCTGTTAGGGAGATAGAACATTACAACAATCTGGACGAGAAGAGGCCATTCAGCCCAACAAAGCTTGCCAGTCCTGTCCAAAAAAACATCAAGTCGAGTTTTGAAAGTCCCTAAAGTCTTACTGTCCACCACACTACTTGGTCGCTTATTCCAAGTGACTATCGTTCTGTGTGTAAAGAAAAACTTACTAATGTTTGTGCGAAATTTACCCTTAACAAGTTTTTAACTGTGCCCCCGTGTTCTTGATGAACTCATTTTCAAGTCACCGTCTTGATCCACTGGACTGATTCCCTTCACAATGTTAAACCCTTCAGTAAGGTCTCCTCTTCATCATCTGTAAAGGCTCAGCTCTTTTAATTTTTCCTCATCACTCATCCCCTGTAGCCCTGAATCAGACGAGTTGCTCTTCTCCGGACCTTCTCTTGTGCAGTTATGTCCTTTTTGGAGACCAAAACTGCACAGAGAACTCCAGATGAGGCCTCACCAGTGTGTTATAAAGCTTGAGCAGAACCTCCTGTGACTTGTACTCCACACATCAAGGCGCTATATAACCTGACATTCTGTTAGCCTTCTTAATGGATTCTGAACACTGTCTGGTAGTTGAGTCCACTACGACTCCTAAATCCTTCTCGTAAGGTGGACTTGTGATTTTCAGTCCACCCATTGTGTATTCACACCTCACATTTTTACTTCCTATGTGTAATACTTTACATTTAATTACATTATTTCTTCTTTGCTTAAACTCTAAAGGCTCAGCTCTTTTACTCTTTCCTCATAACTCATCCCCTCTAGTCCTGAATCAGCCTCGTCTCTCCTCTCTGGACTTTCTCCAGTGCAGTTATGTCCTTTTTGTAGACCAAAGCTGCACAGAGAACTCCAGATGAGGCCTCACCAGTGTGTTATAAAGCTTGAGCAGAACCTCCTGTGACTTGTACTCCACACATCAAGGCGCTATATAACCTGACATTCTGTTAGCCTTCTTAATGGCTTCTGAACACTGTCTGGAAGTCGATAACTTAGAGTCCACTATGACTCCTAAATCCTTCAATTTTCCGACTGCCCATTGTGTATGTGAACCTCACATTTTTACTTTCTACATGTAATTCTTTACATTTACTGACTTTAAACTTCATCTGCCACAAATTCACCCAAGCCTTTATGCCATCCAAGCCGTGGAGACAGCCGAGTTGCTCTTCTCTGGACCTTTTCTAGTGCTGTTATGTCCTTTTTGTACCCTGGAGACACAAACTGCACCCAGGACTCAAGATGAGGCCTCACCAGTGTGTTATAAAGCTTGAGCAGAACCTTCTGTGACTTGTACTCCACACATCAAGGCGCTATATAACCTGACATTCTGTTAGCTTTCTTGATGGCTTGTCTGGCAGTTGATAGTGTCAAGTCCACTACGACTCCTAAGTCCTTCTCATAAGGTGGACTCTTGATTTTACAGACCGCCCATTGTGTACTCAAACCTCACATTTTTACTTCCTGTGTGTAATTCTTTACATTTACTGACATTAAATTTCATCTGCCACAAATTTGCCCAAGCCTGTCTGCTGTCCAAGTCCTTCTGTGATGATAAAACGGATTACAAATTATCTGCTAATCCGCCTATCTTGGTATCATCTGCAAACTTCACCAGCTTGTTACTTATATTCCTATCTAAATCATTTATAGATATTAAAAATAGCAGCGGTGGCCCCAGCACTGGCCCCTGCTGGACACCCCTCTCAAACATCAGCCAATTCTGATTAGCTTCCTTACATCAGGGGTGTTGAAGTCCGGTCCTGGAGGGCCGCAGTGGCTGCAGGTTTTCATTCTAACCATCTCCTTAATCAGTGATCAGTTCTTTTGCCTTTGTTTTAATTGACGTGGCTCAGACCCCTTAGTTGTTTCTTTGTCCTTAATTAGCAGCCAAACAATAAGGAGACACAAAACAAGCAGCCACATGACCAGCTCACCTGTGCCCATCCCACAATAGCTGAAAATAAAGACGGGTGAAGGTCTCAGTAAAACAGACAAATCAACAGTTTTGGAAATGTCTGCTGTGGCAGAATGAGAGCAGCAACAAGCCATGGAATTAAATGACGGGTTTAATTAACAGCAAGAATCAGCATCTCATTGAGAAACTGGTTGGAGTGAAATTGGTTGGAGTTTGAATCCCCAGTTTAACTGATAATCTGTCGACTCGTTTCACGTCGAATTTCTGTTTGGCTGTCATTTAATGAAGAAGAGAATCAATTCAGGGGACTGAATCCTTAAAACAGGGCTAAAGAAAAGAAGTTAATTAGCAGTGAAAACTGGTCACTTATTATGAAAAAGGGTTAGAATGAAAACCTGCAGGCACTGCGACCCCCCAGGCCTGGAGTTTGACACCTGTTCCTCACTGCATTACCCTCTGCTTCCTGTGTCTGAGCCTTCTGCACCCACCTACACCCCAAACCCTGAACTGCCACTTCTTTTAATTTGATGCCCACCCTCTCATGTGGCACCTTATCTGAAAGTCCAGATAGATAACATCATCTGCTCCACTCTGGTCGTATCCTTTAGTTGCCTCCACATAGAATTTTAGCCTGTTAGTAAAACACGACCTCCCTCCTCTGACCTCATGCTGACTGTCCGGTCCTTGCCAGGTGTTGCTCAATCTTATCCTTAATAATTCCTTCCATTAGTTTTCCTATAATGCATGTTAAGCTATACAGATAGTGACATCATATTCTATGACAAATGTCCGCATTTTCTACAACTCTGCCTGATGGGGGTTGCCAAGCGGGATCCTGAGCTATTTTGTTGTGTGATGGGTACGTGAATGCGCCATACCAGTGCATGCTCCCCAACCTAACCTGACCTGGCCTGCGATGGCCAATGCGATTTTCTATGCTTTGGTGTGCTGGGCTGGTAACATCTCTTCAAGAGGTTCCCCATGCTGATTAAGAAAGCTGCTTCAGATATGGGATGCCCCCTGGACCCGCTGGAGGTAGTAGTGGAGCAGAAAAGGAAGACAAAATGGATGGCCGGTATCTGGCTTAAAGTCTTGCAAAATCAAGGAGTGGATTCCCAGATGTTGCGTGCATAATAATAATAATAATGATAATAATAATTCATTATATTTATTTTGTGATTTTCACACTACTTAAAGTGCTACCACACAGGGAGGACCCAGGACCCGTGCCCATTGCGGATGGATAACTATGTCGTCTGTGTTTTCAAGTCATGTCAATGTGGACAAAAATATTCACAGTAATGTGGAAATGCTGGTGTGGACGGAGATCTCTTTCATATAAAACTGCTGCTATTAAGTGAACATGTAGAAGTGTGGACGCAGCTGGAATTCTTTAGAAATCTGTTAGCTCCTTTGCCAACTCACTATTGCTTGTTAAAGGGAAACAGAAAATAGCAACAATTGGTTCTCCAGGGTCACATGTCCGAATAGACCCTCCTCAAATACGCAGCCCCACTCCACTCCACTCGGCGGGCTGCAGTGGCGATGACTGAGTGTTAGCTCTACTGGCATGTGTTTGAAAACTCACCCCAGACCTTCAGAGCTACAAAACTTCAGCTTCATTGTGGTGAGTAACACAAAATGGTATTAACAGCACACAGAAGAAAAGGCTGCTGTAGGGAAGCCTGTGTTACGTGTGATGTGCTCGCTCAGACACAAATTAATACATTATTACACTCTGAACCATGTCTGGAGGTCTTACCCGCCGCGGTCTCCAAACACGTAGGTTCCATGAAGTCTTCTTGACTGGCAGCCCCTGTATAGAAATCCCCCAACCAATAAAGCACCGCTGCTTGATTTAAGTTCATAGAGGGAAGGCTCATGTTCTGCAAGGAAAAGGAAAATCAGAAGGAAAGTTCAGATTACTGTACTTCTTAATACTCAGATTAATTCATTAGTAAACTTTAATTAAAAGATAAACATCATCCCTAGCAGTGAAATAAAAAAAGGGTCAATACACATATCAGAATATGGATGGAGTTACTGCCGGGGTAGTATGGTGCCACAGTGGTTAGTGCTGCTGCTTCACACCTTCACGGACCAGTATCTCATTCTCTGTGGGGCACACATGTTCTGTCCACGTCTATATGTGTGTCGTCCACGTTCTCAGGTCAGATCACTCATCCCTTACCTCAACAAAATACCATCAAGAATCTGTGATGAAACTTATTAGTTCTAGTTTCGTATTGTTGTTACGAGCTTGTCTCAGGAACACGGAAGGTACACTTCATAAACTGATAGATAGATAGATAGATAGATAGATAGATAGATAGATAGATAGATAGATAGATAGATAGATAGATAGATAGATAGATGAAAGGCACTATATGATAGATAGATAGATAGATAGATAGATAGATAGATAGATAGATAGATAGATAGATAGATAGATAGATAGATAGATGAAAGGCACTATATGATAGATAGATAGATAGATAGATAGATAGATAGATAGATAGATAGATAGATAGATAGATAGATAGATAGATAGATAGATAGATAGATAGATGAAAGGCACAATATGATAGATAGATAGATAGATAGATAGATAGATAGATAGATAGATAGATAGATAGATAGATAGATAGATAGATAGATAGATGAAAGGCACAATATGATAGATAGATAGATAGATAGATAGATAGATAGATAGATAGATAGATAGATAGATAGATAGATAGATAGATAGATAGATAGATAGATGAAAGGCACAATATGATAGATAGATAGATAGATAGATAGATAGATAGATAGATAGATAGATAGATAGATAGATAGATAGATAGATAGATAGATAGATGAAAGGCACAATATGATAGATAGATAGATAGATACATAGATAGATAGATAGATAGATAGATAGATAGATAGATAGATAGATAGATAGATAGATAGATGAAAGGCACTAAATAATAGATAGATAGATAGATAGATAGATAGATAGATAGATAGATAGATAGATAGATAGATAGATAGATAGATAGATAGATAGATAGATAGATGAAAGGCACAATATGATAGATAGATAGATAGATAGATAGATAGATAGATAGATAGATAGATAGATAGATAGATAGATAGATAGATAGATAGATGAAAGGCACAATATGATAGATAGATAGATAGATACATAGATAGATAGATAGATAGATAGATAGATAGATAGATAGATAGATAGATAGATAGATAGATAGATGAAAGGCACTAAATAATAGATAGATAGATAGATAGATAGATAGATAGATAGATAGATAGATAGATAGATAGATAGATAGATAGATAGATGAAAGGCACAATATGATAGATAGATAGATAGATAGATAGATAGATAGATAGATAGATAGATAGATAGATAGATAGATAGATAGATAGATGAAAGGCACAATATGATAGATAGATAGATAGATACATAGATAGATAGATAGATAGATAGATAGATAGATAGATAGATAGATAGATAGATAGATAGATAGATAGATAGACGGACGGATGAAAGGCACAATATGATAGATAGATAGATAGATAGATAGATAGATAGATAGATAGATAGATAGATAGATAGATAGATAGATGAAAGGCACACTATGATAGATAGATAGATAGATAGATAGATAGATAGATAGATAGATAGATAGATAGATAGATAGATAGATAGATAGATAGATAGATAGATGAAAGGCACTAAATAATAGATAGATAGATAGATAGATGAAAGGCACAATATGATAGATAGATAGATAGATAGATAGATAGATAGATAGATAGATAGATAGATAGATAGATAGATAGATGAAAGGCACAATATGATAGATAGATAGATAGATAGATAGATAGATAGATAGATAGATAGATAGATGAAAGGCACAATATGATAGATAGATAGATAGATAGATAGACGGATGAAAGGCACAATATGATAGATAGATAGATAGATAGATAGATAGATAGATAGATAGATAGATAGATAGATAGATAGATAGATAGATAGATATTTATTTTTCCACAAGATGAATTTTGGCTTTGCTATAGAAACTCAATAAATAAATACTCTTAAATGTAAATTTTGACAAACGACAAACACCTCTAATCTACACAACAGAATAATTAAAATAAAAAGAAGAAAGAAAAAAACTTCTGACTTGTCTATAGGGGACAATAGCTGTCCCAGCTGCAGTGAGGCGCTATACAGGAGTATTGGCTTTTGGTGTAAAGAAGCTCCCAGTCGTGTTTCTTGACATGCTTCTGTTTAATAATTTGTTAGCTGCAGGTTGTCAGTTTTGGTATGCCATAGAGAGACATTGTTCATAATGGCACTCAGTTCTGTCTTCATTTTATACTCCACTACTGCTTCTATTGGGGCCAGGGGACCTTCCTAACTGAGAAGAGTGCTATATGCCATCTGTTGGAGTGACAAATGCAATGCATTTTATTATTAGAAATGTTTGTGATGAGCCCTCTGTTGGAACGACAAATGCAATGTGTATGTCTCTGTTATATGCCATTTGGTTTGGGATTTATGACACCAGTGTTAATATTTGTGATGTGCCATCTGTTGGAATTACAACTGCAATGCATTTTATTGCTAAAAATTTGGCCGTGAACATCAGTAGGTGTTGTGATGTGAGATTTTACATATAACTTGATAAATGTTTTGTATGTGTTTTATTTCTAATTTGGGCAAAGCAATGTAATTTAGTGTTTACCCCCCCACTAGGAATGGGTCTGTTTGAATTTTACGACAGGATTTGGGGGATGTGTGTGTTAAACCAGTTTGGCAAGTGTTTCTCTGCTAAAGTCATTTCTACCCCCATAAATGGGCTAAGGTGTACTTTAACATATGGTTTGGGGGCAGGTGTTAAGATGCTCTATTTTCCCCCATTGGTCTGAAGTATGGCTGTTTGGAATTGGCTTGGTTCAGAAGCCTTTAAGTACTACGACGCCCTATTGGCTGTAGGGGTTGGACAGAACATCTATATATTTACTTGTTTAACCTCACACTCTCTCTCTTACTAACCAACATCTGAAAGAAGCATCTCTCTTGCTAACCTGTGATGATGAAGACAACACAATGAAGAGCACAGCTCAGCAGCCATTTTGAACAGACATGTGGCTGAAAGCTGAGCACCAGTGATGCCTTAACTAGAGACATTTAAGTAACTAGAAGACTGTGTGCCACCTGAACTACATATCACCATTTAATCAGGTTGTATGGTTGCCAATATTCAAATATACATTGCATTTTGTTATTATTTATGAATATTATCAATAATACATTATTTTATGTGTAACTTAACTTCTGCTTGTCTTTTTACTACATCTAATTGCCTAAGGTTATAGATATAGAAGGGAAGGTGGAGATAAGTTATATACAATAGCACCTTATAAACAGTGGTAAGTCTGTGAGATTAGGCATTCTGACAAAGGCTACATATTAATAATACAATAGGGGAAAGTAGAGCAATATATTACTCTACCAAGACAAAACAGAAGGCTTTGCACCCTAGGAACCAAACTACCTGAACTCTTCCATAACATTTCAGTAATTGTTTACCGCTCTGATCATTCTGATCATAAAAGAGATCGCTATGATAACAATGGAGGATTTGAATTCCTAATTCATTGCAGAATTACTGTATTTGAGGGTTCCTCTACAGCAGGGCTGTCCCACTCCAGTCCTGGTGGGCCGCAGTGGCTGCAGGTTTTCATTCTAATCATCTTCTTAATTAGTGAGCCACTTTTACTGCTGATTAACTTGTTTTGCCTTCGTTTTAATTGACGTGACTCAGACCTCTCAGTTATTTTTTTTCCCTTAATGAACAGCCAAACAATAACGAGACACAAAACAAGACCAGCTCACCTGAAAATAAAGAAAGGTGAAGGTCTCTGCCATGTTAGACTGCTCAGGTCACCAAAATATCTTGATGGTGGTCTTACAAAAACAGAAGATCAACAGTCTGCTGTGGCAGAATGAGAGCAGCGACAAGAATTGGCTTCTCATTAAGAAACTGGTTGGAGTGAAACTGGCTGGAGTTTGACGTTCCAGTTTAGCTGCTCATCTGTCGGCTCATTTCACGTCTGATTTCTGTTTGGCTTCCATTTAAGGAAGAAAAGAATCAATTCAGAGGACTGAATCCTTAAAAACAGGGCCATTAAAATGAAGGGAAAAGGAGTTCATGAGCAGCAAAAACTGGGCACTGATTAGGAAAAGGGTTGGAATGAAAACCTGCAGCCACTACGGCCCACCAGGACCGGAGCTGGACACCCCTGCTCTATAGCGCCTCTTTCTCTTACATGATTTGGCTCAAAAACTAATCGTCACATCATCATCTCAGGGGTAATGGCCGGATTCGGTTGCAGCGACTGTTCCTGTTCATGCTAAAAACATACCAGGCCGTTTTAGGACCATTGTGCGCTTCCATCTTTGTGGCAGCAGTGTGATGAAGACTCGTTTCTGTTCCAGCATGACTGTGCCCCTGTTCTCAAAGCCAAGTCCATAAAGACCTGGAGGAGCCCAAGTGACGTGCCCAGAGCCTGACCTCAACCTTACTGAACCCCTTCGGGATGAACCGGCGAGCCACGTCCTCCAGTCCACCATCAGTACCCGACTCTTTTGGCTGAATGGGCACAAATTCCCACAGATCTGCTCCAAAGTCGCGTGAAAAGAAGACTGGAGGCTGCTATGGCTGCAAAGGTGGGCTGTTAGGGAATGCCATACAAATGCCCCTGGGTTTTGGAATGCAATAAAAGGGGCAAAGGTCAGGTGCCCACAAACCTTTGGCCAGACAGTGGATGCCAGAAAGCAGATGTGCCCCTTGTGACCAAGTAGCATAATAACAGATGAATGAATACATAAATGGATGGACCGCTTCAGCGCCATAAAACGTCTGCCACCCGAGTAACCTGACATGCCGAGAGGGACGTCAGCAGAACAAAAAGCAGAAAGAAGCGAGACACGTTTTCTGCAGATGGAGTCTTCTTCTCGTTGGCAGTCCTCTCCAGTTACATAATGCAGAAGCAGCTGCTGTCCTTGCTGATCCAGACGGCTACATGATATCTGGAGTGGATCCCAAGCCTAGGGAATATTGAGCTGTCTTTTCGCAGACATTCGGCTTATTAAAACAGTCTGCTGCAGGCTTATGCCTCAGTTTTGGTCGCACATGGAGATCACACCCAGAGCTTTATGATCGCACATCTGTAACGAGGCCGAGCGAGCCAAGGCTTTATTTACAGCAGGCCATTTTCATGGCTGATCCGAGCAGATTTGGAGCTTCATCGCTTCCAGGCAGCAGATATGGTGTATTGCCATCATTAGGATCCTTTAATGAGGCACAGAGATTGGTGGTGCTAAAGCATCGCAGCAGAATTAACTTCAAAAGAAAGCAAACGATTTGGGCCTTGACAGACAGATGGGGTTGGGGGGCCAAGATGGAGCATGCGAAAGGAAAAAAAATGAAATTTAAATCAAGAGAGGAGAGTGGGAGCCTGGCGGCATGGTGGCGCAGTGCGTAGCGCTGCTGTCTCACAGTTAGGAGACCTAGGTTCACTTCCCGAGTCGTCCCTGCGTGGAGTTTGCATGTTCTCCCCGTGTCTGTGTGGGTTTCCTCCCACAGTCCAAAGACATGCAGGTTAGGTGCATTGGCGATCCTATATTGTGCTTAGTGTGTGTGTGTGCGCCCTGCCCGGGGTTTGTTTCCTGCCTTGCTCCCTGCTATAGCAGGTTGGATAATGGATGGATGGATGGAGTGGGAGCCATCTACACCAGACATTAAACTCCAGCTCACTTGATCATCTCCTTTTAGGAAGGCAGGAGCCATTAGGGCTCTGAGGCTAAGGATTTGCACCAGTATCCGGAAGGTTGCCGGTTCAAATATCCATTACTGTCAAAGGGGATCCTACTCTGCTGAGAACCTCGAGTGAAGCCCTTAACATGCATTTGCTCCAGGGGGTGCTGTACAGTGGCTGACCCGATGCTCTGACCCCAAGGGGTATGAGAAAAATAACAAGAAATTGTATACAGTAATCCCTCCTCCATCGCGGGGGTTGCGTTCCAGAGCCACCCGCAAAATAAGAAAATCCGCGAAGTAGAAACCATATGTTTATATGGTTATTTTATATTGTCATGCTTGGGTCACAGATTTGCGCAGAAACACAGGAGGTTGTAGAGAGACAGGAACGTTATTCAAACACTGCAAACAAACATTTGTCTCTTTTTCAAAAGTTTAAACTGTGCTCCATGACAAGACAGAGATGACAGTTCTGTTTCACAATTAAAAGAATGCAAACATATCTTCCTCTTCAAAGGAGTGCGTGTCAGGAGCACAGAATGTCACATAGATAGAGAAAACAATCTCTAGCAAACAAATCAATAGGGCTGTTTGGCTTTTAAGTATGCGAAGCACCGCGGCACAAAGCTGTTGAAGGCGGCAAATCACACCCCCTCCGTCAGGAGCAGAGAAAGAAAGACAGAGAGAGACAGAGTTTATTTTTCAATCAAAAATCAATACGTGCCCTTCGAGCTTTTAAGTATGCAAAGCACTGTGCAGCATGTCGTTTCAGGAAGCAGCTGCACAAAAGATAGCAACGTGAAGATAATCTTTCAGCATTTTTAGACGAGCGTCTGTATCGTCTAGGTGTGCGAACAGCCCCCCTGCTCAATCCCCCTACGTCAGGATCACAGAAAGTCAGCGCAAGAGAGAGAGAGAGAAAAGTAAGCAATCTAGCTTCTCAGCCATCTGCCAATAGCGTCCCTTGTATGAAATCAACTGGGCAAACCAACTGAGGAAGCATGTACCAGAAATTAAAAGACCCACTGTCCGCAGAAATCCACGAACCAGCAAAAAATCTGCGATATATATTTAAATATGCTTACATATAAAATCCGCGATGGAGTGAAGCCGCGAAAGGCGAAGCGCGATATAGCGAGGGATCACTGTAATTGTACATGAAGTCAGTAGACGGATTGGGAGAGCATGGGGGGTCATGAGGTCGCTAGAAAAGGGTGTGTGGCGCTCCCGATATCTGCAAAAGGATGAAGGTCCAAGTCTTTAGAGTCCTGGTGCTTCCTGTTTGTGAGACATGGACGCTATCCAGTGACCTGAGACGAAGACTGGACTCCTTCATGTGTGTCTCTTCAGAGGGTCCTTGGGTCCTGCTGGTTTGACTTTGTGTTGCTCACGGAGTCCCGGATGAGGCACATGACCTGCATTGTGAGGGAGCGTCAGTTATAGCACTACAGCCATGTGGCACCATTACCCGAGGGTGATCCGGCTCATAAGATCCTCATTGTTGGGGACCCGAGTGGCTGGACCAGGCCAAGGGGTCGCCCATGTAACACCTCGCTGCAGGAGATAGAGGGTCATTTTCCAGAGGGTGGGACTGGACTGCGTGTCTGCCTGGGGGGTTGCCAACCGGGATCCCGAGTTGTTTCATCGTGTAGTAAGTGTGGCAATGCACTGTACCAGTGCCTGCTCCCAACCTTGACCTGACCTGTACGTGAAGCCCAGGAAAAATGAAATCTACAGATCGTTAATTATAGGGGGCAACGTCATTTTCTCAATTTGCCGATGTGACATACGAGGTTTATCCATAGTTATTCTGCTGCCCCCACCATGCCTCACTGAGGGACTGGTGCTCTCGGGATGATAGGAAGCGCTGGGTTTGCGCCACACATGGTATGTCCCGTGTTATCCAAAAAAGTTCAATTTTAGTCTCATCTGACCAGAGGACCTTCTTCCATGTGTTTGGGGAGTCCACCCAATGCTGTTGGGCAAACATCCAGTCGTGATTTCTGATCTTTTTCTTTAAGTGATGGCTTGTATAAGGCAAACAAATAAATAAATAAAATAAGTCATCCCCTTCATATGTTTCACTATCTCTAGAACCACTATCTACCCTGTGGCCAAAGTCCATTTAGATTGAATTAGATAAGGCTTTGGCCTTCAGACTCTGTGGGTTCAGATTCCACTACTGACACTGTGTGACCCTGAGCAGGTCACTTCACATCACCTGCCTGAGCGCCAGTTGGGAAAAAACAAAGAAATGTCACCTGCTGTACCTCACATGCCGTAAGTCACCTTGGATGAAGACATCAAGTATGTGAATGACAAAGTGGCAGGTGTGCCATGTGACCTCATGCCTCTACAAAGTCCACGCTGCACTGCTCTGCATCTGCCAGCTTCTTCTCCATATGTGTTAATAGATAGCACAGGCCGCCATCTTTATTAATCCCGTGGGGAAATTCACAAGCAAGGGTGGGCTTCTGCACACGTAGGCTTAGCTCTGACACAATCACGGCTAAGGTGCTGCTGCTACTGCTTATGGACTACTATGGATTACAATGGACGCACATAAATTCTGTATGGAATCTTCTGTATGCAATTCATCGCATTGCCCAAAGTTCAAACCTGCACATTCAGAAGTGGCATCGGAGTTTATCAATCATACCAGCTCTGAGGCTAAGGTACCCGGAAGGTTGCCGGTTTGAATCTCCATTACTGCCAAAGGGGATCCTACTCTGCTGGGCCCTCGAGCGAGGCCCTTAACCTGCAATTGCTCCAGAGGGTGCTGTATGATGGCTGACCCTATGCTATGACCCCCAGGGGTATGCGAAAAATAACAAGAAATTGTATAAGGCAAAAAAAAAGAATAAATAAATAAATAAAGTAAGTCACCCCCTTCATATTTTCCACTATCTCTAGAACCACTATCTACCCTGTGGCCAAAGTCCATTTAGATTAAATTAGATAAGGCTTTGGCCTTCAGACTCTGTGGGTTCAGATCCCACTACTGACTGTGTGATCCTGAGCAGGTCACTTCACATCACCTGTCTGAGTTCCAGTTGGGAAAAACCAAAGAAATGCCACCTGCTGTACCTCACATGGTGTAAGTCACCTTGGATGAAGACGTCAGGCACGTGAATGACAAAGTGGCAGGTGTGGCATGTGACCTCGTGCCTCTACAAAGTCCACGCTGCACTTCTCTGCGTCTACCAGCTTCTGATGTTGGTTTCTGGATACCAACACAGATCTTTAGCTGCAGAGCTGGCATGAATGATAAACTCCGATGCCACTTCCGAATGTGCGGATTTTTAAAAGAGAGCTTTGGGCAACTCCAGAGATCAAGGCAGACATATCACATACAGAAGATTCTGCACAGAATTTACGTCTGCCCAAAAGCAGCAGCAGCACCTTTGCTGTGATTGTGTCAGAGCTAAGCATACATGTGCAGAAGCCCACCCATGCTTGTGAATTTCCTCAAGGGATTAATAAAGATCTATGGTGAGCTGGCGCCCTGCCCGAAGTTTGTTTCCTGCCTTGTGCCCTGTGTTGGCTGGGATTGGCTCCAGCAGACCCCCGTGACCCTGTAGTTAGGATATAGCGGGTTGGATAATGGATGGATGGATGGATTAATAAAGATGGCGGCCTGTGTTAACACATTTGGAGAAGAAGCTGGCAGAGCAGTGCAGCCTGGACTTTGTAGAGCCACGAGATCACATGGGACACCCGTCACTTTGTCATTCACGTGCCTGACATCTTCATCCAAGGTGACTTACAGCATGTGAGGCACAGCAGGTGGCATTTCTTTGGTTTTTCCGACTGGAGCTCAGGCAGGTGAAGTGAAGTGACCTGCTCGGGGTGACACATTTCAGCAGAAGTCGGATAGCAAATGACGGGGTGCACATGTAGTCTGAAGATTCAGCGGGTATTGAGACCCCCTTCATCTTCTGCTCACTTTGTGGGGTTGTAGATTTCAACTGAAATGCTTACATTTGCCCTTTTTTTTTGCCCATCAATCTCCACACAATAACCCATCATGACAAAGTGACAACACGTGACCAGAAAGGTTAGCAAATGTATTAGAAATCAAAAACTGAAACCTCTCATCTCTAGAAGTATTCAGACTATGCCCAGAGCCGGCCCTAGTGATGGCAACATTTCTGATTTCAGGCTAAGCGTCCCGATAAATAACCGAATAATATCGACGTGTCCCGCTTTAAACAGGCTGCCCATCCGATGAAACACGACTGACTCTGTCGACACGACACAATAGAAACACCAAGCATCGGACAGAAGAGGGCTGAGCAGCCTACCTGCATGTGCACCACGTACCGTAGTCTTTGCCCTTGGATATCTGCAGGATCCTCCCAGACGTTGAGTTTTTGCTGCTCAAGTCCAAGCAAAGTATGACAAGACTGGTGTTGGAGTCCACTTGATGCTGATCGACCACACACCTAAAATGAGCAGAAAACGTGACATGTGAATCAATCAAAATAGTCCGTGTTTGACTTTGAAATGCCATCATTGTTGGACCAGACAAGGCGTACATTGAGCAGCTGCTCTCCTGTTCATTTTTGTTGAAAATCAAAATGTAAATTTAGTGGTAGACAATGACACGCTCTCATTAGTTGTTTCCATGATCTTCTACAATGATATTTAAAACGTTCTGTCGTGTCCGCGCGTCATTCAGCCTTGACCACGCCCCTCCACACTGCTCGCCCAATCAATACTCCTACTGTGCACATCTGTCCCACCACGTGACACTGTCAGCGCTGGCTAGGCAAAAAAGCAAACCATCTGTTCAAGAATGTTGAATTTTAGATCGCGACAGAAAAACAGCACCAAGAGAATGACGTCAAAATAAAAGAAAACAAATAAAAAGGAGCTGCAAATAATAAAAATCAAGAACAAGAGAATCGTCCAATAAACGACAAAGAGAAAAATATCCCAAACAATATGCACACACTGCGGTGGGTTGGCACCCTGCCCGGGATTGGTCCCTGCCTTGTGTCCTGTGTTGGCTGGGATTGGCTCCAGCAGACCCCCGTGACCCTGTGTTCAGATTCAGCGGGTTGGAAAATGGATGGATGGATATGCACACAGAAATGCAAAAAAAACAGCATTTATAGAATGTAAGTTAGAGGGTAAAGAAACACATAATATTGTTTTTGACAAGGCGTTAATGTAATTTAATGTTTTATTTATGTTTATTACGTGTTACTTTTACTATGTTTTATTATTCATTGGTATTTAAAATAGACAGTTGTACTCAAGTAACCGATTTTTTGTCTATAATAACTAAGGACCAACCCGTCTTCCTCCTGCACCCCACATACTCTTTTATAAACCATCTCTTTATCTGATGGAAAGGACGCCATGACATCTTTACAGAGGCTCAGCCACAAGCGCGAGCCCCCCGGGGGTTGGCGAGTGAAGTGAACAGGGTTTGTTAGAATTTTTAATTAAAAAACGGTACCATCAAGTCAATGTCAAAAACCAATACCTGGACATCCCAGACCCTCTGCTGTATTCAAGAATGAAAAGCCTCTCTTCTTGTAAGAGAAAGACAGGAAAGTCGTAGGTGACGTGGAGCAGATGGAGTCTCCATGGGCTGCAAAGTCAGGTCAGAGAGTAAATAAGAATACAAATCAAAATAAGGTCAGGCACCGATTTACAGCCGACCGGGTTCAGGGGCCTCATGCATAACGCTGTGCGTAGAATTCACACTAAAACATGGCGTACAGACAAAGCAGAAATGTGCGTATGCACAATAAAATCCAGATGCATAAATCTGTGCGTACGCCAGCTTCCACATTCTTCCGTTACATAAATCCCAGTCAGCGTGAAAAGTAACGCACGTGCACGCGACTGCTGTCCCGCCCCAACTCCTCCCAGAATTACGCCTCTTTGAATATGCAAATCAGTATATATAGCCCTAAAGCTCAGTGTTCTGTGAAAAGACAATGGCAAATTTCACGGGGGAAAATAGAAGAATTTCAGCGAATACCAAGTGGAGGCAAAGAAAAACGCACTATTTGTTGGTTTAAACAGCGATATAAACAACAAAAGGAAGTTGATCGAGTGACATAGCGTGTCGGAGAAACTCGAAAGCTCAAGTTCACAAAGTCGCACAGTGCCCGAAATAAATAGGAAGTGGTCAGATATCAAAGTCGCTGTGAAAAGGCGAGTCGTAGCCCACCGTCTGACTGTCATATGAAAGCTCATTAGGGTACAGAGGAAAAAAAAATAGGCACACAGTCGGAAAAAAACACGAAATGTCAACTTTGATCTCGAAATTTCCACTTTAATCACGTAGTTTATTTTGTCATTAAAGTAGAACATCATAAACTTCACCTTAAAATCGTTTAATTTACTAGTTTCCCAAATCCCACTGTAACTAAAGTAGCACGTTAAATGCTTTGTTTTGTATTTGATCTTCTATGTGCTCTGCGTGTGTGAATCACTACCTGCTTCCAGGCTTTCTCTTCCTCTGACTGGACACAGAATCCATTACATTCGTGATATTACAGCTCTCTGAATAATTAAAATACTGAGATGTATACGTGATATCAGTTTCACGACGATAGGAGTTAAAGCATGTTATTAAACATGGGAACACGGTGGCGCAGTGATTGTTCATGTCTCACGCAAGATGATTGCCCGCACGTGCGCGACCTTCGATTAAATACTTTATTGCAGAAGTACTGTCTCTTTCAAATGTACTAACCTCCAATTCTTGTCCTTACTTTTCTTTCTCCAAATACCCAATCGCCACACAATCAGCTCTGTAATAGATGTTAAGCCATCTTTGAGCTGAGAACGCTGATTCTTCAAAACTTTTAAGGAACATTGAAATATCTTCGTAGTACATGTTTAATTATTCTATCCATCAATCCTTCCAGTGTCGCGTCAGCACCAGCAAGAATACAGCACGAGATAGGAACAATCCGTGAACGGAGCGCCAGCTCCTCACTACTGCTGTGGCACCGCGCCCTCACATGTTTAATTATTAACAATATAGATTATTTAAATGAAGTTAAAGTTTTATCTGTATAATATAATAAACATATTTTGCTGCATTTCATCTTAAAAATTATATTGTCATCATATGTAAATACGCGCTTTATAAAGTGGCTCAGGTTGTACAATATTATAACTGTAGTGAAGGTTTACAGTGAGGTGATTGTACTTATAAGTCCAAACAGTTCTACAAGGAGCACTTGATGGACTGATTGAGTGCGTTTAGAGTTCTTGGGATGAAACTGTTTGTGAACCGCGAGGTCCGTACAGGAAGCGTTTGCCATATGGGAGCAGTTCAATAGACAGCATGGCTGAGGCAGCGTGTGCTTGATGCTGTATACTGATAATTCTCTTTCCAATCAACTGCTGTAGATCTGTGATTCACACTCAGATACAGTGATATAAATACTGAGAGTGGTGCAGTGAGAGGAATATAGAAAAAGATGATCCGCTGTGGCAACACCTAACGGGAGCAGCTGAAAGAAGAAAAAGAAGAAGAAGAAGAAGGTGCAGTGAGAGTAACAATGCTAAAGCAGTTATGGTATTTGGAATAGTTTGACCATTCTGTGGACCATTCTATTGTTACAGGTTAATTACAATGAGATGCATTAAACTAATAAACAAATGCGGTTAATTTCAGTATATTTATAAAGCCGCGTCAGGGATGTGGATCTAAAAAAGAAAGGGACTGGAACAGTAGCACTGCTTTGACGCTGGGTGCTGTCAGTTTGCAAAATAGAGAGGAGAACTTGCATACAACAGGGTTGGAGCTACCGTGGAAATGTGTGTGGCTTTACACCAAGTATAGGTTTTATACATCACAATTTGAGCGTGGAAACGGGCTTACGCAACATTTTTGTGCGTACGCACCGTTTATACATGAGGCCCCTGGTGATTCGTATCAGTGACTTGCAGTGAGGTTCATGGCTGGTGATTCCTTCAGAGTCAGATTTACAAATATATGAACCCAAAAGAGCAGCTTATTGACTATTCAACTGGCAGCATGCACACTGACTACTGGTTATGTTTCATATCTCATCAGCATTCTTTACACGCACACATCGGTAAGGCGCATATTTGGCTAAGAAAGAACGTTACATTTATAGCGGTGAGAGACAGCAGAGAGAGCGCATTTGCTCCTCACCCTCCATGTGTTCTAAATTTGCTGTTGCAATTCCACAATTCACACTCATTCAATACAAATGAAAGTATAGAGAGGTGTACAGAAAAAAAGGATTTCAATTTTAACCTAAATTGACGAATTTAGTTGTTTGTAAAAGCTTTTAATTCTGATGCTTTAATTAATTTTAATAGACTGTTCAACAAAAGGATAACAAGAAAAACAAGAGTATTTTATTCATCCATCATCTAACCCGCTATATCCTAACACAGGGTCATGGGGGTCTGCTGGAGCCAATCCCAGCCAGCACAGGGCGCAAGGCAGGAACAAACCCTGGGCAGGGCGCCAACCCACGGTAGGGCACACACACCCACATACACACACTAGGGACAATTTAGGATTCTAATGCACCTCCACTGTGGGAGGAAACCCACGCAGACATGGGGAGAACATGCAAACTCCACGCAGGGAGGACCTGGGAAACGAACCCAGGTCTCCTTACTGCGCTACCACTGTGCCACCGTGCAAGTCAAGTCAAGTTGGGGAGCATGCACTGGTACAGCGTGTTGTCGCACCCACTACATGGAGAAACAACTCGGGATCCCGGTTGGCAACACCCCAGGCAGACACTCGGTCCAGTCCCACCCTCTGGAAATGACCCTCTATCTGCCGCAGCTAGGTGTTACGTGGGCAACCCCTTGGCCTGGTCCAGCCACTCGGATTCCCAACAATGAGAATCTTACGAGCCGGATCACCCTCTGGGAAATGCACCACTTGGCCGTAGTGCCGTAATTGACGCTCCCTCACAATGCAGGTTGTGTGCCTCATTCTGGACTCCATGAGCAACACAAAGTCAAACCAACGGTACCCAAGGATTTTCCAGAGAGACACACATGAAGGAGTCCAGCCTTTGTCTCAGGTCACTGGATAGCGTCCATGTCTCACAAACAGGAAGCACAAGGACTCTAAAAACTTGGACCTTCATCCTTTTGCTGAGATCGGGAGCACCACACACCCCTTATGAGTGACCTCATGACCTCCTATGCTCTCCCAATCCGTCTACTGACTTCATAGGAAGAGTCACCAGAGACGTGAATGTCACTGCCGAGGTAAGTAAACCTCTCAACGAGGTCGGCACTCTCTCCGCAGACAGACACACTGCTGATGGCCGTGCCCAAGAGGTCACTAAAGGCCTGGATGTTGGTTTTTATCCAGGACACTCGCAAGCTCAGACACTCGGGACCCCTCACTCAGTCTCTCGAGAGCCCCGATCAGAGCCTTCATTGACTCTGCGAAGATCACAGCATCGTCAGCAAAGTCAAGATCCGTGAATCTTTCTTCACCAACAGATGCCCCACAGCCGCTGGACCCCACGACCTTGCCCAACACCCAGTCCATGCCGGCATTGAACAGAGTAGGAGCAGAACACACTGCTGATGAACCCCAGAATCAACTGGGAAAAACACAGAGGGTCCTGCCTCCACTCTGCACAGCACTCACAGTACCAGTGGACAGGCCGGCCATGATATCCAGCAACCTCGAGGGGATCCCGCGAACCCTCAGGATGTCCCACAGGGCAGCTCGATCAACTGAGTCGAATGCTTTGCGAAAATCGACAAAGGCTGCAAAGAAACTCTGCCGATATTCGTGTTTGTGCTCCATGAGAACCCTTAGTGCCAGGATGCAGTCGATGGTAGACTTCTTAGGCGTAAAACCAGACTGTTCCGGTCACTGGTAGGTGAGCAAGTGATCACGGATCCTATTGAGGACGACCCTAGCAAGGACCTTACCCGGCACCAACAGCAGTGTTATCCCCCTGTAGTTGTTGCAATCCAGGCGACCACCCTTCCCTCTCCAGATAGGGATGACAAGTCCCGTTTTCCAGTCAGTTGGGATGATGCCAGTCTCCCAAATGGAAGCAAAGATTGCTTGCAATGCCAGGAGGACAGCCTTACCACCAGCCTGGAGAAGTTCACCACGGATACCACAGATCCCTGCAGCCTTCCCTACCCTCAGCTGGTTCACCAACTGTGCCATCTCAGTGAGACTGGGGGGTTCACAGCTAATTGGAGGATCAGACTCAAGAACCGTGGACCCAGAGATGTCCAGCGTCCTAGCGGAGGATCAGCTTTGAACAACTGCTCAAAGTAGCCAGCCCAGCGGGTCACAACTGCAGTGTCATCCGTAAGGACCGTTCCATCAGCCGCCCTGACTGCGAGTCCCCGAGGAACAGATTTAGATGTGCGTAATGCTTCGATTCCTCTGTAAGCAGGACGTGGGTCGCTAGACCACAGATGGTGTGTCATCCTCTCACAGAGTCCTCTAACAAACACTTCCTTATCTGCCCTCGCAGCCGTCCTTCTTAGTTCCCGGTACAGACCAGAGTTGCCATTGAGCCGTGTGCTGCGATTCCTCTTGATGATATCCAAGGTGCCCTGCGAGATGAAACACCTCCTTCTGGGAACACCGGTAACACCAACACAACCCTCAGCAACCTTCAGGGTCTTGTCACAGAAGATCTCCCACATCACATTAGGATCGGAAAGTCGTACCCAAATCTGAAAGTTCCTCACACAAACTGTGTGCAAACTCATTAGAAACAGCCTGGTCCTGGAGATTGGCCATGTCCAGGCTCATTTTCCAAGTAGGTGGTAACCTACAGGACCTAAGCTGGATCTTCAGAGTAGCAACAACAAGTCTATGGTCAGAATTCACAAACTGGGCACTTCTGTAGACCCTGCAGTTTTGCAAGAGCCTCTAGCGTCTGCCCACAAGGATTTGATCGATCTCCTTCACTGCACCACCAGTACTGGAGTACCAAGTCCAATGATGCGGTTCAGGGCACTGGAACCAGGATCCAGCGATTCACAGTTCCTGACCTTTTGCAAAGTCAAGGAACATGGAGCCGCTTTCACCACGGTCACCACACCCATTGGGACAGAGACAATCCTCATAGCCAGCCCTGTCAGTGCCAGTGGTTGCATTGAAGTCACCCATGACCAGAGGAGTGTCACCATGTGGGCACCCATCAACCACCGAGCGAAGCTGCGAATAAAATGTCTCCCTCGCCGAGACATCACTCACCGTGGTCGGAGCAGACACTGAGACAACAGACAAGGCACCCAGAGAGTGCCGTAATCTGAGTCTCGTTGAATGGAGTGACATCGGACACCATCGGAAGAAGCCAATCCGCTACAGCAACAGCTACTCTCCAAGTGTGACAACCGTCAGAGTGACCAAACCAATAAAAGGTGTTTCCACCTACAGAGATCTGGCCAGTCCCCGGTCTGCGCACCTCAGAGAGTGCCACCACTGAAACGCGGAGTTTACGCAGCTCCTCCGACGGCAGAGGAAGATGATCATCTTGCCGCAGAGACAAGACGTTCCATGCGCCCACCCGTATGGGCCGCCTCAAGTTGGGACCAGTGTGCTGCCGTGCAGCGGGCGAAGCCTCAGACCTATTGGCTCTCCAACGGTTTCGACTCTTCTGGGGATGGGGCTCCCGAAGGGCTTTCCCACATCCCCTTCATGATGCGAGCAGCCTTCCTATGGGCGACTGCAGTAGAGCTACTCCCGCGGAGAGCAAAAAGGAGGAGAGCATTCTGTCATCTCGGAGCTTTGTGAAGTTTTTTTTTACGGTGGCTGGAGTGCCAATCCTGCCACCAACCCCTATGATTTCCCAGCAAGTTGGAGGACCGCTTGCAGGGCCGGAAGCAGTTTAACATCATACCCAGGACAGAGTATTTTATTTAAGGTTAAAATCAAGTTTTTAAATATTGGATTTTTTTTTTCTTAGTCTGATCCCATTTTATATAAAATTGAAAACCGTTTCTGGTCTTACCTTTATTTGTAAATGAAGTCCATGCGCCTGTCCTTCTCCACTTTCTTTTTAAAGTCCTTATTTTCCTTTCGTTTTAAAAGTCTCTCCGCCTCAATGGAGATTATCGCCAAGAAGAACAGCAGCAACGAGCACCTGTTGGGCTCACATGCACCCCCTTAGGTGCCACACGGTACTGTCTGCCTCACCTTGTGCCTTCTCACTGCGGTTTTAGCGAGACTAAATATGTCACCCACATTCATTAAAGATATTACCCAGACTGTGGACAGTCCGTGTGTATAATAAACGCGTCTGCACACATTATATTGGCGACATACAGAGAGACAGCGACTGGCATGCGCCAACTGCACACATCAACCCGTCAGTGTGTGAGGAGAGCGCAGTCCGAGGGGAGATGAGGCTCGTCGCTTCAGCACCTCGCGTTTCTCCCCTGTATATGAACAGGAAATGCGCCAATTCAGCGATTTTGACTATAAAAATGATCAAAATTATTGGAATCATACAAAAAACAAATTTATAGTACAGACCAGTGGACACATTTATGTTATCATTACTTATTTTTTTTACTTTTCATGCCTCCCCTGCCTTCCCTTACGGCACGTCCCTGATTAGTACTCATAGTCGAGGGCCATGAGAAAAAGAAAACAACAGCCAGAACCGGACACAGTTAAAAAATCTATTGCTGTTATTATTATTATTTCACAGGGTCTCATATATTTTCTTACTCTTGGAGGACCCTTTAAGGTTTGTTAAGCTCTCACCACCTTCCCTTACACCCGTGTTTCTCAACCTTTATGGTCTTGTCACACTAAGTTGAGTAGCAGCAACTGCAAACCGATCCCTTGGTGAAACAAGTTAGAAATGGGGAAACACCAGACAACGGTGACGATTGTTTAGGCGACCCATGTGACCCACTCGCAAACCAATGATGGCAGCCCACCGGTGCTTGAGAAAGACTGCGGCTTCTGATTCATGAAGATTAGTTTGTGCTCCTTCATACCCGCAGCAACAGTACGCATACCGGTGACCCTCATCAGACTCACGGTGGCGCAGTTGCAATGATCTGTACACTTTGTGACAGACATACGGCCAAATGGCCCCTTAAATCAGCTCACGACTGTAGTAGCAGAAGACATACTGTCACGTGTACAGTGAGATTGTCAAGCAACATGCGACTTATCACCACCATGACACTCCTTACCCCGTTTTCCATACTACTTGTGCATCATGAAACCTTGTGGGAAAAACATTTAGAAATTGATATGAAAGGTGCAATATATGTGATAGATAGATAGATAGATAGATAGATAGATAGATAGATAGATAGATAGATAGATAGATAGATAGATAGATAGATAGATAGATAGATAGATAGATAGATAGATGTGTAAGGCACTATATGATAGATAGATACTTTATTAATCCCAAGGGGAAATTCAAAGATATGTAATAGATAGATAAATAGATAGATAGTGTAAGGTGCTATATAAGTAACAGATAGGTAGATACATATGTAAGGCATTATTTACACAACAGATAGATATATAAGGCGCTCTATATGTAATAGATAGATAGATAGATAGATAGATAGATAGATAGATAGATAGATAGATAGATAGATAGATAGATAGATAGATAGATAGATAGATAGATAGATAGGCCAACTCATCCCATAGATGCTTAAGTTTGTAGGCCAAGTCAACATCTTGATCTCCCTGTCACGTTCCTCACCGTGTTTGCAGTGTGGTAGGGCTCATTATTCTGCTGACAGAGGCCCATCAGGGAATGCTGCTGCCATTAAGGGGTGTATCTGGTCTACAGCAATTTTTAGGTAGGTGATAACATGTCAAAGGAACATCCACATGAATGGCAGGACCCAAGGTTTCCCAGCAGGACTTTGCCCAGAGCACCACACTGCCTCTGCCAGCTTGCCTACTTCTGATTGTGCACCCTGCAGCCATCTCTTCCCCAGGTACTGTAAATGAGGCTCACACACCCAGCCGTCCACATCATGCAAAAGAAAATGTTATTTATCAGACCAGGCCACCTACTTCTATTACTTGGTGGTCCAGTTCTGAAACTCACATGCCTATTGTGGGCACTTTAAGTGGTGGACAGGTCAGCTTGGGCACTCTGACTGGTCTGTGGCTACAAAGCAGGGTGCAATGCACTTTGTGTCCTGACACTTTTCTCTCACGGTCAGCATGATGTTTTTCAGCAACTTGTACTACAGTAGCTCTTCTGTGGGATCCTACCAAATGGGCTGACCTTTGCTGTCCATGCACATCAATAAGCTTTGAGTACCCATGACCCTGTCGCTGGTCCACCGGTTGTCCTTCCTTTGCCCACTTTTGGTAGGTACTAACTACCACATACTGGAAACACCTCACTAAACCTGCTATTTTGGAGACATTCTGACCCAGTGGTCTCACCATCACAATGGGGTCCTTGTCACTGCTGCTCAGATCCTCACACTTGCCCATTTTTCCTCCTTCCAACACATCATCTTCGAGAACTGACTGGTCATGTGCTGCCTAATATGTGCCAGCCCTTGACAGGTGCCACTGTGACAAGAAAATCAACGTGATTCACTTCAGCTGGCAGTGGTTTGAATGGTGTTGCTGATTGGGGTAATCTGTTTATAGACAGAGGGTGAGTCTTATTAATATTTATTTTCATTATTGTTATTGATGTTATTGTTGTAGCCAAAGTAAACGGTCAAACAGTCTCCATGTTTCTGCCTCTTGAGCCCAGGCAGGTGGACCGACTCCTTCAGAGTCCTCAATTCATCAGCACCAAAAATGACCAGTCTGGCTTTCAGTAAAATGTTTGATCCACTAGAGGGCGACACTGCCAAGTGAAAGAAAGAAAGAAAGAAAGAAAGAAAGAAAGAAAGAAAGAAAGAAAGAAAGAAAGAAAGAAAGAAAGAAAGGCTGTGTACGTCCATAATCCTGTGGCACAGTCACCAGCAAGTTAAATAGACTCTTGATGGGTCACTGGGTCAATGTTAGGGGCTGAACAGTAAAGCTTTGTGCTTTCCAACACATGGCACATCTTCATAATACTGTATGTCTCTTCTACGCTGATCCTTTTTGCACATTTTTTTCCATAGTCTTACAAAGCTGTCCCTTCCAGGTGAAATGGCGCACTCTGTGCCACCCAGCGAGTTGTGACAAGAATGGTAAAAGACCCCTTTCCAGTTTATAGGACAATGCCATCTCCCCTAGGAGCAAATTCTGACTAACATTTTATTCTTATATGACATTTTGCCATAGAAGGCAGTATGGGGGCTCAGTGTGTAATGCTGTTGCCATCTCATGCCATCCCACATCCTGGGTTTGACTTAGAACAGGGGTCTGGCAAGTGGCAGCTGTTATGAACTAGACAGTCCCTAAGCCAGCGATTCTTAACCTTTGTTTGAGTCATGGACCCCTTTAAGAATCTGATGAAAGCTGTGGACCCCCCCCTTCCCCAGAAATATTCACATAAACACAACTTTGTATGCAATGAATAGAATGTACTTTAATTATCAAGATTTGATTGTCTCATACAAATATGACTTACACAAAGTATTACTGAACTTTAAAGTAAACACTCCTTCTTTATGCAAAAATTAATGGCTGCTCATTCTAATTATGAAATACAATCCTCTTGTGCAAATTAAAACAGATCTACTACTGCTACGTTTTCTACTACCGTTATTTCTACTACTACTACATCCACTCTCTTGTTATCTACTTTATTTCAATGAGAAGGTTGTTCTTGTTTGCCTTGAAGAAGAATATGAAACTGTGGAGTGGTCTTCGATGAGGTGACACTCCTATCAGCTTGGACTTAGCACTTTGCTCTTATGGAGTGGCACAAGATGGCGGTCATACAGAGAATGATGACACATGTCTAAATGGTAAACGCGGGCCAGTAGCAAGTCAAGAGGCGCCTAGTTGTTGGCGCTGTAAGCAGTTGGCAGGGTGCGCTTTCTTTCATTTCTTTCAATGGGAAACTGTTGATTGGGACAAGGGGGAGGGCTGTATGGTGAACGCTATTTTTCTTGCCATTATTTTTCTCACAAGTATGTAACTCATGCATTAGGCTTGGGTGAGGAAAATACGAAAAAAATAACAGCAAGAGACACAACATGCGAGAAAAATCACGTGAGAAAAGAATCAAGAGTACCGGGCTGTATAGTGAATATAAATGTTCATTTTTATCTGACCCTCACGGACCCCCTGAAACCCATCCATGGACCCCCTAAGTGTCCACGGACCTCAGGTTAAGAACCCCTGCCCTAAGCACAAAAACACCTGCAATGGCTCCAAATGCCCACTAGAGGGGGAATAACTGTCAAACCCCTGCCAGTTACAAAAAGGCCTGTGAAGAGTCTTTACAAAATGACAAGCTCAGTTAACAAGCATAAGTTCTGAGGAGCGCAAAGGCACAGAAGGCAATGCCGTCAAAAGGCCGTCCTAAAAGCGGACAAAGTGGCAAAGTCAAAACAGGAGCCAAAGGTCACAGCAGCACAGAATGGCACTGGAGGATGTCACCGACTCCAATGAACCGCAAGGGACTGCAGCATTTCCTCATCCTTTATAGTGCTGAAGGCAGGTGGCACCACCTCTTGGGGGACCACCCACAAAACACAGAGAACATAAAGGAAGATAAATAGATATGTGGAAAATAAAAGACTAACAGTATTAACATAAACCAAGAAACCAAAAATGAACAAAAAAAAAAAAAGACATACAAATTTGAACAGCAGCCGGGGAGGACCGCTGGCTGAGATACCACAGCAGCCAATTGAGCTGCCAGCTTCACATCACCAACTCCTCCTTTGTGGGCAGCTCACTTCAGCTTTTCATTCATTTCTCATTTTCTAGTTTTCTCAGAGTTGGTACGTCCCGCTCTTGACTCCTGTCAGCCCTCCTAATGGACAGATTTGAAAATGCACACTCGTGTGTCTGGATGATATGTACCTTGCCATCTATATATACATATATATATATATATATATATATATATATATATATATATATATATATATATACAGTGAAAATCGTTTAACACGAAACTGAGGGGACTGAAATATTTTTTTCATGTTAAAAGAATTTCATGTTAAAGGATATTACAAAAAAAAAAAAAAGATGCAGTATATTCAACAAAATTAAGTTTATTAGAGTACATTTTATTTACATAGATATGTATATATGCATGTATTTAATAAAAATGGGAGCATTCTGAGATCTCGCTTGTTTGAACCAAACAAGTAAAGCCGTCTCTAAATCCTCATGCTTGGCCGTTCTCATCCATTTTCGCTCTGGCTCAAACTTACTCCGTTCAAACATTTCCGTAATTTGCTCTCTTTTTTTTAATTACTGTATTGTTGATAATGTAGAGATAGCAATATCAAAATCTTTACAGATTTCCGTTTTCGTCTTCTATTTTTGATCAACAGTCTTAAGAAGCTCCATCTTCATTTTAAGCGAAATAGCAGTTTGCTTTCCCCCTGAGCTCTTTGCCATTGTGCTCGTAAAAAAAATTCTTCTAAAATAGAAAAAAAAAAACGCGAACCAAACTCACTGATTTTTACTCACACTGCGATGTACTCGTCACCGAATTCCAAAGCTAACTGATGAGAGATGAGATGTTTTTGTGTGGCGTTTGTAGGGGTGGAGGGTGAAAGTAGCTTAGATAAACAAAATTGGCTCGTGTCACAGGCTATTCCGAGGGTATTTTAAAGCCAAGTTAGCCTCCTTTCTACGAAACATGTGAAACCACCTCTCTTTCATTTCACACCCCTCTTAAATCTCGCCTGCGCGGCTGGTGTTTTCCGTATTTTGTTCTTTCCCAGAAGGGAAATCTTTTCGTGTTAAGCGATTTTCGTTTCGTGTTAAGAGAAAAAAATGCATGAAAATACATAGTAGTTTGTCGGGACCGTTGTATTATTTCGTGTTAAGCGATATTTCATCTTAAGCGTTTTCGCGTTAAACGTATTTCACTGTATGTATATATATATACACACATACATATATATACACATATACATATCCAACTGTCTGTCTGTCTGTTCCCTTTTTACAAGAGAACTACTTAACGGATTTACATACATACATATATATATATTGTGATAAACCCGGCCACAGACAGACACCAAATGTCCCGAATATACACACGTTTATTAATCTCAATGATTAAACAGGGGTGGCACGGTGGTGCAGTGGTAGCGCTGCTGCATCGCAGTAAGGAGACCTGGGTTCACTTTCCAGGTCCTCCCTGCGTGGAGTTTGCATGTTCTCCCCATGTTGGAAAGCACAAAGCTTTACTGTTCAGCCCCTAACATTGACCCGGTGACCCATCAAGAGTCTATTTAACTTGCTGGTGACTGTGCCACAGTATTATGGACTTACACAGCGTTTCTTTCTTTCTTTCTTTCTTTCTTTCTTTCTTTCTTTCTTTCTTTCTTTCTTTCTTTCTTTCTTTCTTTCTTTCTTTCTTTCTTTCTTTCTTTCTTTCACTTGGCAGTGTCGCCCTCTAGTGGATCAGACATTTTACTGAAAGCCAGACTGGTCATTTTTGCTGCTGATGAATTGAGGACTCTGAAGGAGTCGGTCCACCTGCCTGGATTTGGGGATTGGCGATCCTAAATTGTCCCCAGTGTGTGCTTGGTGTGTGTGTGTGTGTGTGTGTGTGCGCCCTGCAAACCAGAAAAAGAAAATCTGAGCAAATCACACCAGTCATAGCATCTTTACAATGGTTACCCGTGGCATTTAGAATTGACTAGTGGTGCATAAAGCCATAAATAATCCGCCCCTTATTATATTTTGGAGTGATTTTCCCCCCAACACTCCAAGTCATAATCTCAGATCTTCTAATGGTGGTCTGCTTATAATTCCAAGAGCCAAACTTAAAATAAGTGGTGAGGTGGCCTTTAGCTGATAGGCACCAAAAATCTGGAATACGTGGGGTAAACCAGGCTCATACTGAGGAACATTTGAGAAAAAAACAAAAAACTGCTAAAACCAACTTTTTACTTTGGCTTTTTCATAGCAACACTCTTAATAGAATATAAAGGCATAGAAATATCACAGTCTTCAGGGATTTACAATCTTTACTAACAGATAGATAGATAGATAGATAGATAGATAGATAGATAGATAGATAGATAGATAGATAGATAGATAGATAGATAGATAGATGAAAGGCACTATATAATAGATAGATATATATGTGAAAGGCACTATATGATAGATAGATAGATAGATAGATAGATGAAAGGCACTATATAATAGATAGATATATATGTGAAAGGCACTATATGATAGATAGATAGATAGATAGAAGGCACTATATAATAGATAGATATATATGTGAAAGGCACTATATGATAGATAGATAGATAGATAGATAGATAGATAGATAGATAGATAGATAGATAGATAGATAAAGGCACTGTAGGGCCTGCAAGAGGTGCCCATTATTGTCAAGGGACTCCCCTCAGCACTATAAAAGGCTGAGGAAGACTCATAGTCCCTTGCGGTTCATTGTGAATGTGCCAGGATGTTGATGAGCTCTCCTGAGTCTTTGCTCCTTATATCTTTGAGATTAATGGAGTTTGGACCGTTTTTGTTCTGTTTTTCCATCATTCTTTGATTTGTTTATTGGGACTTGTTTGCCTCTGGATTGCCTTTGCAGGCAACCCCTTTGGTATTTTGTGCCCCTCTGAGATTATTTTGTGCCTCAGAGTAATTTTTTGTAATAATACATTTTTTATTTATAAAGATTGTTTGTTGCCCTTTTTGTGACAACCCTGGGTATGGATAGATAAATGGACAGATAGAAGTGAAAGGCACTATATGATAGATAGATAGATAGATAGATAGATAGATAGATAGATAGATAGATAGATAGATAGATAGATAGATAGATAGATAGATAGATAGATAGGGAAATGAAATCTGTACTTTTCTGTGTTTTCTTTCCTGGCTCTTCTGTGGTTGGCGTTTTGTGCCACCGTCACCACCTGATCAAACTCCTCTGCTGTCACCTGTGATGCTGGAATGAAGGCGGGTGCCCCAGCTCTCCACGAGACTCACTGCATCAAATCCTCTCAGACAAATCCTGGAAATGACGAGGAGTGATTTCATCACGTTTATGTTAGGTAGAATGCCAAGTGGGGGCTCGTTGGTCTTTTGGCTTCACTTGAGTTCCTGCTGTCTGAGCTTATTGTCAAACTCGTCATATGATATTGTATATAAGGACTCTACTCTTCTACTAATTATATTTTTGTTTTATAAGATTGTATGGATGTATTTATTTTAATTTTTTTGTTACTATAATGCTGCTGTCGTACTGAATATTTTTGTTTGAACTAAATGGAGTTTTACTGTTGTGTTTTTTTTTCAGTTGTCTGGTATTTTGTATATTTTCTAATTTGGTGACAGGCTGACATCATTCTGTAATGTCACGCACCTGCGCATGTGGACAGCTACCTTAAGGGCGCTCGTAATTGTAATTCCCTGCCATTCCACAGGTGGGCACTGTGCATTGATGCTCTTTTTCTTGCTCCTCCGCAGACCAGAAGATTGACGCCTTTAGCACCGATGATGTCACTTCCTGTGTTTATCCACCTGGACCCGCCTCTTCCGCCCAGAAGTATTCAGAAGCTTCACCATCTTCCATCAGTCTCTTTTAAGATGCCCGCTTTTTCAATGCCATTTGTTTAACCTGTATTTGTTTTTTTCTTCTATTTAATTATACAGAGTTTGCCTTCGGGTGTCTCGGTCTCTCTTACATTAAGAAGGATGTTTCCTGGAGCTGAAATTAACACGTTATAAAACTTTAATAACATCTTTCCTAATTAACATTAACATTAACTGCTATCCTTGTTCACCACTGCTGTTTTTCTTTTCAAAGTGAGTTTTCAATTTGCTGCTTGTGGTCTCAATCCGTGGGGCGGCATGGTGGCACAGTGGGTAGCGCTGCTGCCTCACAGTTAGGAGACCTGGGTTCTCCCCGTGTCTGCGTGGGTTTCCTCCGGGCGCTCCGGTTTCCTCCCACAGTCCAAAGACATGCAGGTTAGGTGGACTGGCAATTTTAAATTGGCCCTAGTGTGTGTGTGGGTGTGTTTGTGTGTGTCCTGCGGTGGGTTGGCACCCTGCCTGGGATTGGTTCCTGCCTTGTGCCCCGTGTTGGCTGGGATTGGCTCCAGCAGACCCCCATGACCCTGTGTTTGGATTCAGCAGGTTGGATAATGGATGGAGGGATGGATGGATAATGGATGGATGGTCTCACTCCGCTTCCTGCTGTTTAATATCTGGGCACAGATTCCCAAATACTCAGAAAAACATTCTGAAAAAACTTCGTAATTAGTAAGGATGGCATTAATTCCGTTTGGTGTGTTAAGAGTTTTAGGTTGGAAGAGGTGATGGAGACGGAGAACACTCCACCTTTTAAACTGTAATGTATGTGGCACTCTATATATAGCGCCCTGCATGGTATCTCATAAAGTATCCCACCTGGCCTCCTGTATGGACTCGTGTACAGTATCGTCCCCAAGTCCTCCAGCGTAGCACCATCCATAGAACCACACAAAGATTCCCACACAGCATTCTATTTTTTATGTGAAACAGCACGTCATAGATCCCCCCCATCCATTAACTCACTCCGTGTCCTCGCCAGTCCCCTGCAGAGTAAAACTCATAGCGTAACACACCAACCCCTTCACAGGGTCCTACTCAGCATCACATTCAAGAGCCTCTGTAGGATCCCATGCTGTAGGGTGTCCTCCAAAATGCCCTTGTCACACACACGTGTGCTTCAGTGCGTGATGACTTGCAGTTCAACCCCGAGTCACAGGTGGGCGCTGCCACCTAACGTCTCTCCTCTCCTTCCCTCTGCTGATCTGGAGATTTTCCGGCCAACGACACATGACATCACTTTCCATATTCGGATGTCCGATCCCGCCCCTTCTGCCTCAACGATCTCATAACCGCAGTCTGGTCGGGGACTCTCGTCTGTAAAGATGTCCTTTTTTTGTTTTGTCAAATATTGAAATATAAGGAGATCACCATTTGGCACCCCCAACCGTTTACTTTTGCTTGTGTTTTCTTATTACAGCCTACGCTGCCTGTCTTATAGGTGTAAAGGGTCCCTAGTAGGAGTATCTTAATAAGTGTCTGTGTATCTGTGTGTCCACCTCGATGCTATGTCTCTGTCATTCCAACAGATGGCTCATCACAAACATTTTCTTATGACTAGGAGTCCCAAGGCACACAGGTCGCAAAAACACTTTCAGTAATGTCCACTAGAGGGGGAAAATACCGCCAAACACCAGCTAGAGGAGCAGGCAAACACAGAAACTTCACAAAAGTACAAAAGCTTTTGTTCTTCACAAAAATGTTCTGTCACACAGTGAAGCTCTGTAGGGCATAACATGGCAAAATGGAGTTGCCTAAAAACATGAGACAATCCAAAGCAAACACAATTCCAATCTCAAGGCTGGCTGAGTCAAAAAACAGAGCACAAGGGTCAAAAATCCAGAGATATCAGAAAAGCACACAAGCACAGGAAAAGCACGAGAACTTGCCCAAAACTCACTAGCATATTCAAATGAAGCACCAGGAACTGTAGGAGACCCTCCGGATTTATAGGGTGGAGGGCAGTTCCTTGGGGTGATCGGCAGGTAGTCCCACCTCTTGGGGGACCACCCGCAAAACACATGGAAATTAACCAAGACATTGATACATAGACAAAATGAAAAGCAAAGAATACAAATGATAAACACAAGCAACATTCATGTAAATGCAAGAATCAAAAATGAACAAAAAGGACATGAAACAGCAATCTGAACCCTGGTCACAGGTGGAACTGAAACATGACACATTTGTAGTAATAAAATGCATTGCATTTGTCATTCCAACCGATGGCACATCACAAACATTAATACAGTTTTTATGAATCCCATACCAAATAGCAGATAACATAGACTAATGCATTGCATTTGTCATTCCAACTGATGGCGCATAACAAACATTAACACTGCTTTTATGAATCACGTACCAAATGGCATATAACACAGACATTTGCATTCCTTGTGTCATTCCAACAGATGGCGCATCACAAACATTAATACAGTTTTTTATGAATCCCATACCAAATAGCAGATAACAGAGACTAATGCATTGCATTTGTCATTAAAAACAGATGGTGCATCACAAACATTAATACAATTTTCATGAATCCCATACCAAATAGCAGATACCAGAGACTAATGCATTGCATTTGTCATTCCAACAGATGATGCATCACAAACATTAACAGAGTTTTTATGAATCCCATACCATGTGATATATAATCCAGGCATATGCATTGCATCTGTAATTCCAACAGATGGCGCATCACAAGCATTTGTAGTAATTAAATGCATTGAATTTGTCATTTCAACAGGAGGCACATCGCAAACATTAACACTGCTTTTCTGAATCCCATACCAAATGCTATATAACAAAGACATAAGCAGTGCACTTGTAATTCCAACAGATGACGCATGACAAAACTTTTTAGTAATAAAATGCATTGCATTTGTCATTCCAACAGATGGCACATCAGAAACATTTGTAGCAATTCATTTTATTAGTACATGTACCATCTGTTGGAATGTCAAATGCAACGCATATTTTTATTACATGCATTAGACATTCCAGTAGATGGTGCACTGCAAAAGTTAATAATTAGGTCTACGTTAATTAGGTTTCAAACCCACCCAATACGTACCTCATTAAATTTACTGAAAATCACTTTTTGTTTTTTTAGATTAAAATCTTACTTACCTGCCTGGATTGTGAAGTCCATGTGCAAATATTTCAGGGGGCTGATTGGTGCTGTTGAAGTAGGGGTTACTCCGTGGGATAGAATATGGCGCACTGCAGCATTCTGTGTCAACGTCTACGCGCAGGACAGACCCTGTAAAATCACTGAACGACAAGACAGGGAGAAGAATTAGAAAAGCACAGACGGAATAACGGTCTTAATTTAGTTTGATAAAGATTAATTTAATAATGCAGTACAGGCATGCTTAGAGAGAAGGACGCACGGCGGCGTGGTGGTTAGTGCCACGGCATCACAGCTCTGACCAGTTCAAATGTGTGATGTGGTGTTGCTGTTCTCCTAGCTGCTCCGGTCTTGAAGGACCAGATTGTTTTATATCTACAACAACACGATTGCCTCACCTGACTTTGATCACCTTGTTGTTTTCAATGTGCTGCTCACCACGTCCAAGGCAACCCTTCATGGTCACAGATTACTCATCTTCTAAAGGCTACTTCAAGCATGCTAATACACCGTCTCACAAAGCCAACTGGTCTCATGAAGATGACAAAGGAAGGGATGAGGAGGAACAGGAGATTTGCAGCTGACACATCAGCAGATAGCGTGTGATGTGATCACGTCAACTTCTTCTTCCTCGTCCATGAAGGGTCTATGTGCTTGATCAATCTTCTTCTGCACTTCCTCCCCGGTCAGACCCTTTTCCATCACATCTTCTTCTGCTTTCTCCATCCAGCTCCACTTTGGACTCCCTCCCTTTCTTTTCCCCTGGACTTCCATTCCCATCAGTCTTTTGCCCACATCATTCCTTGTCTCTCCTCATCACATGTCCATACCACCTCACCCTACTTTCCTGTACTTTCTTAGACGTCTTCTCCCACTTTTGATTGTTTCATCTCTTATTCTGCCCTTTGTTGTAACTCTACACATCCATCTCCACATCCACATTTCTGGCACGGCCAACTTCTTCTCCTGTGCCCCCTTTACTACCCATGTCTCATCTTCATATAGCATTGCTGGTCTTACCACTGGCTTACAGACCTGACCTTTCACCTCACAGTGCATCACCTCAAAAGGAATGTCCCTAACATCTTGTAGACTCTGTGCCACAAAGAACTGAGCCCGTTTTTAAGGAGGTCCTACACAGTAGTAGTGCTGTGTTCCCAAGAATTTGCTCAGGGAGTGGACGTACAGTAACTTGCTTACCTTAATCCGTCCATCTCTTCCATGTCATCAAGAGTGATCATCCCATCACCAAGGAAAATATGCAGGAAGCCATCCGGGCCAAAGAGCAGCTGTCCACCCAGGTGCTTTCTGTGCAGCTCCGCTACCTCCAGCAGCACTCTCATCGTTCTTTGATCCACCTGGTTGACATTTTTTCTAACACAAAGGAATGCAGAGAGGAATTTAGGAGGCTTTAGCAATCAAAGGAGCACACATGTCAAGCAGAGAACTTTGTTGATCTTTCTAATAAAACTGATCAGGGCGGGGATTCTTAAAAAGGAAAGAGCACAGTGAGGGGACGGGCAGGAATGGAGAAACTCCGACAGTCACAGGACGTCAGAGGGATCTATCTATCTATCTATAGTATCTTTCATTTCTATGTATCTATCCATTATAAAGTGCCTTTGACACTATTTATCTATTATATAGTGCCTTTCATACTATCTATTACATATATAGCACCTTACATCTCCATCTACCTATCTATCTTTTACATATATAGTGTCTTACATATCTATCTATCTATCTATTATATAATGCCTTTCAAACTTTCTATATATCCATTTATAGTGCCTTTGACACTATCTATCCATCTATTATATACTGTATTGCCTTCTATTTCTATCTGTCTATTATACAGTGCCTTTCATTTCTATCTATCCATCCATCCATTATCCAACCCGCTATATCCTAACTACAGGGTCATGGGGGTCTGCTGGAGCAAATCCCAGCCCACCACAGGGCGCACACACACACACACACACACCAGGGACAATTTAGAATCGCCAATCCACCTAACCTGCATGTCTTTGGACTGTGGAAGGAAACCCACGCAGACACGGGGAGAACATGCAAACTCCAAGCAGGGAGGACCCGGGAAGCGAACCTCAGGTCTCCTAACTGCAAGGCAGCAGTGCTACCACTGCTATATATATATATATATATATATATATATATATATATAGTGATCTGTGGAGCTATGGTGCCTTTCACACCTTCTAGCTATTATATAATGCCTTTAAAACTTTCTATTTATCTGTTCATTTTATAGTGCCTTTCACACTATCTATTATATTGTGCCTTTTATTTCTATCTATCCATTATATAGTGCCTTTCTTATGATCTATCTATCTATCTATCTATCTATCTATCTATCTATCTATCTATCTATCTATCTATCTATCTATCTATCTATCTATCTATCTATTATATAGTGCCTTTCACATCTATCTATCTATCTATCTATCTATTATATAGTGCCTTTCATAATATCTATCTATCTATTATATAGTGCCTTTCACATCTATCTATCTATTATATAGTGCCTTTCATAATATCTATCCATCCATCCATTTTCCAACCCGCTGAATCTGAACACAGGGTCACGGGGGTCTGCTGGAGCCAATCCCAGCCAACACAGGGCACAAGGCAGGAATCAATCCCGGGCAGGGTGCCAACCCACCACAGCATAATATCTATCTATAGGAATAAAGAAGACACATAGTGAGCAATGCTCAAACAATGAGTGCTGGAGAGAGACTGAGGATGGCTGTAACGGCAGGAGGCTACAGCAGAGTAGGCTGACACATCACTTTGTTCAACTGGCCACACTTGTGCATCGTATGACATCCTCACAGGGTCTGTTGAAGTATGTAATGCATTAAGAACAGACACGAGAGGCCGTGCCATCACTAACATTATCATCTCTCTCTCTCTCTCTCTCTCTCTCCACAGTGCTGAGAAAACACCCAGTGAAGGCGACTGGCTCCGCCCCTTTCCAGTTCACAATCCATAAAAGCTTGGGCTTTCTGGAAGGAGTCACTTTGGGCAAAGAGCTACCCACCAGTCGGAGCTCCTGACAAACTAATCGCAAACCAGTGGCTTACCAGCCAGTTTATGTTGTGTATTCCTTATCTGAGTATTTGGAGTGTTCCTACACCCAAGGTTGTTTGTTTTTGGTTGGACTTTCAGACATTAAACAGGATGACCTGGTTGGCACCCTGAATTTTCCTTTTTGTGGAGCTGTCATTACTGCACCTGTCAGCTTGGTGTGTGGGAAAATCATATTTTGATTTTTGGATGTTTCTAGATTTTTTTTTTCAATATTTTTGATTCGTGGTAAGGTGAATCCACGGATATGGAAAATAAGGATACAAGGGCCGATTCAGGCCTGCCTGGTTTCTAAAAAATGTATAACAAGTGTGGTTAGTGTCTGAGTGAGAGGACTAGGTACATAACAAAGCCTAAGTTGTGTGTGGGGGGGTCTTCAGAGAGATATTTCAGAGTGATAGAATGGGTATATACCATAATACACTGGGGGGGGGGGGGTTACAATGGTAAAGAACAGATAAAAGTGTCAATTAGCAGCAGAAGGGGTGCCAAATTGATGAAAAACAAATAAAATATATTGGGGGGGTTTTGAATGGCTCAAAATACCTCACTGTTTTTTAAAAAATGTAACCCAAAAGACTGCAACCCGTCAAAGCCAATTTTTTTTCCATAAATGACAATCAAAAAAATGACCCAATTGGGCAACACTGGGCTGACTGTACACAGGGGACAATGAGAAGTGAAGCAAAACGTTACCTTCTATTGGCCAACGTTAGCCAATAAATGGAGTTCAAGCAAAATGACACCTTCTATTGGCCAACGTTAGCCAATAAACGGAGTTCAAGCAAAATGACACCTTCTATTGGCCAACATTAGCCAATAAACAGAGTTCAAGCAAAATGACACCTTCTATTGGCCAACGTTAGCCAAGAAATGGTGTTCACGTAAAATAAAACTTTCTATTGGCCAACGTTAGCCAATAAATGGAGTTCAAGCAAAATGACACCTTGTATTGACCAATGTTAGCCAATAAATGGTGTTCAAGCAAAATGACACCTTCTATTGGCCATCGTTAGCCAATTAATGTAACTTGGCAGGAAGGGAAGGACCGGATCTGATAATGGACGGGTGAGCAGGTCTTGATTACAGAAAGACCATCTGCTGCTTGAAGAGAACAGACATAATCAAGACTTATATGGAAGAGCACCGTCATTGGCGGACACAGAATGAGGGCAGTGCACCATCACATCCGCCATCCATGAAGGTTCTGGGGGTCAAGTGTTAGCGGATAAATCAACATTCTTTGTGTTTATCAGCTCAAAACCTTATTGAGGAAGCCACCCAACTAAAGCTGAAATAGGCTGAACATTAATAACAATAATAATACATTTTATTTTTATAGCGCCTTTCCCATGCTCAAGGCACTTTTAAAACTCTGGGGATGGATTTGTGATTAGATGTCAAAGTATACAGATGTCGGTGACCAAAGCTGCTCCACAGCCTCGTATTCATGTCTGGGTAGCTACAGCAGATTCCGAAAGTCTTCAGACCCCTTCACTTGAGTCGTAGATTTCATTGGAAATGTTTACATTTGCCATTTTGGCCCACCAAGTCTCCACTCCATAACTCATAAAGTGAGAACGTGTGACCGGAAACGGTTTGTAAATCCATTAAAAATCCCAACCTGAAATCTCTCCTCCTTAGAAGAATACAGACCGTTTTTGCTGTGGCCCTCCAAACTGTGCTTAGGTGCATCCTGTTTGCTTGACCCACCCCACCTTGAGATGCTTCTAGAACTTGATTGGAGTCCACCTCTGGCCAACTGAATTGATTGGACATCATCTAGAAAGGCACATGTGGTACCTGTGTAGAAGAAGGTCCCACAATCCACACCAAGGACCAAGACCAAGGAAGTCTCTGTAGACCTCTGGAAATCTAGAACCATCTGGACTCTTCATAGAGTTGACAGTCCAGCCCAACTGAGAAACCGGGAAAGAATGGTCTTGGTCAGAGAGTGTTGACCAAGATCTCAATGGTTACTCTGCTGACGTGCGTGAACCTTTCAGAAGGAAATCCATCACAGCAGCACTCCATCAATCAAGCATTAATGGTGGAGTGGCCAGATGGGTTAAAAGTGTAATGATAATCCATTGGGACTCTCTGATCTGGTTGAACTAAAATTGAACTCTGTGGGCAGAACTCCTATGGGTGGGCAGAACCCAGCTCTGCTCATCACCAGCCTAATACTCTTCCCTATGATGAAGCATGGTAGTGGCGCCATCATGTTATGGGGGTATGGGGACAGGGACACTGCTCAGAATTGAGGGGAGGATGAATGCAACCCATCTCAGAGGGGTCCTTGAAGAGAACCTGCTCCAGAGTGCATGCCACTGCAGACTGGGGTGACGTTTCACTTTTCAGCACAACAATGACCCCAAGCATACCAGCCAAGACAACGCTGGGGTCTAGGTCAAATCTGTGTCTGCCATTGAGTGGTGCGGACTTAAACTCCATTTAACATGTGTGTAGAGACGCGAAGATGGCAGTTAAGTGACATTTCCAGTCCAATCTAATGGAGCTTGAGAGTATCTGTGAGGAAGAATGGGAAGAATTGCTTAAATCCAGGTGTGTAAAGCTTGTAGAGACCTGATGCCAAGAAGGTTTAAAGCTGGAATTCCTGCCAAAGGGGTGCCTACAAAGAACTGACTCAAGGGTCTGAATACGTCTATGAATGAAAGATTACAGTTTTGCAATTTTAATAAATCTGCAAACCTTTCTGAAAACATGTTTTCACTCTTTCATTATGGATAGTCACGTGTGGGTCAGTGGGCTAAAATGGCAGAGTAATGGGTAAAAATGGCAAATGTTTCCATTTCAAGTTAAATTAACAGCAAAGTAATTTGTGCAGAAAGAAAAGGGGTCTCAAGACCTTCTCAAACCCAACCAAAGAAAGCAATTATTGGCCCGCACTTCTAAATCCTGAAGCCATTCTTCTTTATCAGTCTCTCCAAGTGTCTTCATTGTTGCACAAGTGCTTACTGAAGTACCCCAACTCGACTGGATCGCTTGGGCACCGTTTGAAGTAATTAAACCAGACCCTCAACAAACAATGCCTCCATTAGTCTGTTGTTTCGGCTTACTTTGCTCCAGACGAATGTGAAAGCTCTGATTTTTAAGGCAAGAATAATGGATGTGACCTTATCGTCTACAACAAAGAATTCCAAATTGTGCAGTATTCAGCTTCCCGACGGCTGCAGTTGCGATTCACTCGTATGTCCGTGTTCACCTCATGAGATGGATGGGTGGACTGACAGCTTACAACCCCACTGTGGTGAAGGAGCAGACTGACTGATTCTTCTTGTCTAGAGTTTTCCAAGCGCCCCCTAGTGTCTGCCAGCACTGCAGATTTGTATCTGCTTGTACTTTAAATTTTACTCTACACATGAACTGGAGTTTATTCTAATGATTTACTTACAGTACACTTTTATGAATCTTGTGATGCTGAATTCTAATAATGATACTATGTAACATGAAGATTGATGGATTCAGTGTATTATGGCATATTGCTCAAACAAACTTAAAACTCTTCAACCTGCTAAATCCAATACAAATCTCAGACCAAATGGCATATAACAGAGACATATGCATTGCATTTGTCATTCCAACAGATGCTTTCATGAATTCCTTAACAAATAATAAAAATAATAATAATAATAATACATTTTATAATGGCACATAATGGAGACATATGCATTGCATTTGTCATTCGAAAAGATGGAACATCAAATATTTAACACTGCTTTTATGAATTCCCTACCAAATAATAATAATACTTTTCATAATGGGACCAGCTTTGGGAAAAAGGGAGGGGATGCTGGTGCATGCATGTTGCTGCAACCTGTTAGCAACACTTTCCATTAAAATTTGTGTTAAATTTGCACTTCCTACACATAACGGAGCCATACGTATTGCATTTGTCATTCTAACAGATGGCGCATCACAAATATTAACACTGTTTTATGAATTCCTTACCTAATAATAATAATAATAATAAATTTTATAATGGCACATAATGGAGACATATGCATTGCATTTGTCATTCCAACAGATGGAACATCAAATTTTTTAACACTGCTTTTATGAATTCCCTACCAAATAATAATAATACTTTTTATAATGGGAGAGGCTTTGGGAAAAAGGGAGGGGATGCTGGTGCACGCATGTTGCTGCACTCTGTTAGCAACACTTTCCCTTAAAATTTGTGTTAAATTTGCACTTCCTACACATAATGGAGACATATGTGTTGCATTTGTCATTCTAACAAATGGCGCATCACAAATATTAACAGTCTTTTTATGAATTCCCTACCTAATAATACTAATAATACTACATTTTATAACGTCATGTAACTGAGACATATGCATTGCATTTGTCATTCCAACAGATGGCGTATCACAAATATTAACACTGTTTTTATGAACTCCTTACCTAATAATAATAATAATAATAATAATACATTTTATAATGGCACATAATGGAGACATATACATTGCATTTGTCATTCCAACAGATGGAACATCAAAATTTTTAACACTGCTTTCATGAATTCCCTACCAAATAATAATAATACATTTTATAATGGGAGTGGCTCTGGGACAAAGGGAGGGGACGCTGGCACAAATATTAACACTGCTTTCATGAATTCCTTACTAAATAAATAATAAAAATAATACATTTTATAATGGCACATTCCAGGGTTTGGGACTCAGTGGTGCCCCCTATCTGTCACAAAGGGAGCGGGATGCTGGCACAAACATTAACACTGCTTTTATGAATTCCTTACTAAATAAATAATAATAATACATTTTATAATGGCACATAATGCAGACGTATGCATTGCATTTGTCATTCCAACAAATGGTGCATCACAAACATTAACACTGCTTATATAATAATAATAATTCATTACATTTATATAGTGCATTCTTAGGACTCAAAGCGCTATCCACACAGGGAGGAACCATATATATGAATTCCTTACTAAATAAATAATAATAATACATTTTATAATAGCACATAATGCAGATGTACGTATTGCATTTGTCATTCCAACAGATGGTGCATCACAAACGTTAACACTGCTTATATTAATTCCTTAACAAATAATAATAATAATAATAATACATTTTAGAGTGGCACATAGCAGAGACTTGCGCATTACATTTGTCATTCGAACAGATGGAGAATCATAAACATTTGTAATAATGCAACTTGTTACTACAAATCTTTCTGATGCTCCATCTTTTGAAATGACAAATGCAATGCGCAAGTCTCTGCTATGTGCCATTATAAAATGTATTATTATTATTATTATTTGTTAAGGAATTCATATAACCAGTGTTAATGTTTGTGATGCACCATCTGTTGGAATGACAAATGCAATGCGTACATCTGCATTATGTGCCATTATAAAATGTATTATTATTATTTATTTAGTAAGGAATTCGTATATATGGTTCCTCCCTGTGTGGATAGCGCTTTGAGTACTAAGAATGCGCTATATAAATGTAATGAATTATTATTATTATATAAGCAGTGTTAATGTTTGTGATGCACCATCTGTTGGAATGACAAATGCAATGTGTTTTATTTCTGCACACAATACAAAATACAATCCAATAGATGGAAGCTTCAGGTGAATGGCCTGATCTGAAGTGCAGGTGGCATTATGGCTGCTGGCATTGACTTTAACGAGACTTTTTCTAGTTGATCAAAAAGCCAAATTCAATCCCCCGGGATTATATGTTGTATAACAATAAAACATGGAAACTTCCAAATGTGGTGAATCATAGCAGCCCAAGGGTTGTTACTGTCGGACAGGTGCACCACAACAGTAAAAGCCCAAGATCACTCTGTGTGAATACTTTCTTTATAGGACTGATAAATCCCTTATCCATCCATCCATCCATCCATTTTTCAAGCCCACTTTTCCTGAGCAGGGGTGTGGGGAAGCTGGTGCAGAAATAAATGTGGGCAAAGCAATTGGAATGGAAAGAAGCAGGAACTTCGGAAACATTACACATCCAAAAGTGAAACCTAACGATTGCCCCATCACCACCTGACATTATGCCCTGTGACTCGGGCTGAGGAGACATTTTGGCATTCAGCAAAGGGATAGCTAATGTAATAAAGTGCAGCAAATGTTCGTGTACCTGGACACCGTGTATTCCACAACTCTAAGAATGTGGTCGTGCGGTCCCATGGCCCACCTCTCTTGGTTGGTGGTATAGGAGACGTAGAGCTTTCCATTTTTCTTATAATTGGGATGGAATGCAAGGCTTAAAAGTCCTCTTTCATCTCCTCCCTGCAGTCAAATGAAAAACACAAAGAATTGCAAAGTTAATTATCTTCTTTACTGTGCAGCAGCTGAAAACCCAAATGAGACTAAAGACCCCCGCCCCCCCCACCTCACCATCTCCCACCAGCCCCACCCCCGCTCTCCGGCTCCCCCTTTTTTCTTTTTTTAACTCTCTTTAGATAATCTATTCTCAACCTGGCCCTTTTTCCCCTTTCTTCTGCTTGACTGCTGCATCAATCCTTCTCATGGGGTAGCCGGCGTAGGCACAATTGCGCAGCGCGCCCGTGTGAGAGTGCGGCCGCTTAACGGCCCCATTGTCGGGGTGATTTGTGTTTGTAATCTTTTCGGATAAGGTATCCATGAATACACGTTTGAGTGCCTAAAGGAATTTATGAGGAAGCTCGGAGTTCATAGACGACACACACACACACACACACACACAAAAACTCCAGAATCTTCGGTGACTTCTAATCTGCAAAATAAATAAAGAAATCAATAAAAATAGAAACGTAAAGCATGAGGTTCGGCTGCCAGCTCCCACTGTCTTGGCAACATGTTTAGAAAACAGCGAAATTGCTTGTGTAATCGGCGAACCTTTGTTTTAGCCTGGAGGCAGCTGCATCAGTTGTCACTACTCTGGTGGTCTGCTCATCATAGTTAACTAATAAGCAGCTATATCGTTTCAGTCCCTGGGCATTGCAATCATTTCAGCCCCCCCCCCCCTCTTCAAAGAGTGCAGTGGAATGAAGAGAACGTTTGGCTTTTTGTGTTTCAAAGTCCATTTGGAACGCGTGCTGGGAACTTACATTTCAGGCAGAAGCGTGCAGTCACTCATAGCCCGTCACACCTCGGACTTTTCATTGGCCTGACTTTAAAGGGTCGATTAGAAGGAAGACCTTGGCAGAACACACCGTACACAGTTACGTCTTAGTCAGGGCGGACACCCCGTCCCCTGGCCACCTTGTCAGCGATGAAAGAGGAAGATTTAATGTGAAGACGTCACCGAAAGAGACCGAAACATCCAAAAGATTAGCTGAGGTTTCGCAACGTTAATACCTGCCTGTAGAAGACCCCCCCTCACCCCCACCTCGCTGGCTCAGTCGAGCCTCAGACGAAACGAGAGGGGGCGCTGCTGCTGACTTTGTGCCCAGTGAGAGCATTTGACCCCGCGCCCTCAGGTCCAGCCTGCCAGTAAAACCCCGGGACTTCCGGAAGGAGACGTCATTTAGTGGCTCGAGCGATGACAGACAGATAGACAGACAGACAGATAGTTAGATAGATAGATGTGAAAGGCAATGGACAGACAGACATGTGAAAGACACTAGATCTATCTGTCTGTTATATGGTGCATTTCACATTTATCTATAATAATAATAATAATAATACATTTTATTTATATAGCGCCTTTCCCATGCTCTATCTTATTTATCAAGATGGATGATCTGCACAAGCCAACATCCTTCAGTTTATTTCTGCACGTTTCACTCCTTGTGTCCAAAGAAATCTCACTGTGGTGCATTGTTCAGCAATGGTGCACTCCTGTGTCTGTGTTTGTTGGGCCTTGGCTTCAACTAGGCTGTGCTGTACCATCTGTCTATCTGTCTATTATGTTTATAGAGCCTTACGTATCTACCTATCCATCTGTCTATCATGTATATAGTATCTTTCATATCTATTTATTATGTATATAGCACCTTTCAAATCTATGTTTACAGTGCCTTACATATCTATCTATCTGTCTATCATTGTTCCTTGACTTCAACTACACTGTGCTGTGCCATCTACCTATCTATTATATAATGCCTTTCATATCTATCTATCTATTATGTATATAGCACCTTTCATATCTATTATATAGTGCCTTTCATATCTATCTATCTATTATGTATATAGCACTTTACATAAGAGATAGATAGATAGATAGATAGATAGATAGATAGATAGCACTTTACATATCTATCTACCTATCTCTTATGTATATAGCACCTTACATATCTATCTATCTATCTATCTATTATATAGTGCCTTTCATATCCATCTATTATGTATATAGCACTTTACATAAAAGACAGACAGATAGATAGATAGATTGATAGCACCTTACAAATCTATTATATAGTGCCTTTCATATCTGTCTACTATGTGATATAGCACCTTACATAAGAGATAGATAGCACCTTACATATCTATCTACCTACCTATCTCTTATGTATATAGCACCTTACATATCTATCTATCTATTATATAGTGCCTTTCATATCTGTCTATCTATTATGTATTTAGCACCTTACATATCTATTATATAGTGCCTTTCATATCTATCTATTACATATATAGCACCTTACATATCTATCTATTATATAGTGCCTTTCATATCTATCTGTTATGTATATAGCACTTTACATAAGAGATAGATAGATGTAAAAGGCACTATATGATAGATAGCACCTTACATATCTATTATATAGTGCTTTTCATATCTATCTTTTATGTATATAGCACTTTACATAAGAGATAGATAGATAGATAGATAGATAGATAGATAGATAGATAGATAGATGTGAAAGGCACTATATGATAGATAGATAGATATGTAAGGTGCTATATACATAAGAGATAGGTAGATAGATATGTAAGGTGCTATCTATCTATCTATCTATCTATCTATCTATCTATCTATCTATCTATCTATCTCTTATGTAAAGATGTATATAGTGCCTTTCATATCTATCTATTATGTATATAGCACTTTACATAAAAGACAGATAGATAGATAGATAGATAGATAGATAGATAGATAGATAGATAGATAGATAGAACCTTACATATCTATTATATAGCACCTTTCATATCTACTGTATCTATTACATATATAGCACCTTACATATCTATCTATTATATAGTGCCTTTCATATCTATCTATTATGTATATAGCACTTTACATAAGAGATAGATAGATAGATAGATAGATAGATAGATAGATAGATAGATAGATAGATGTGAAAGGCACTATATGATAGATAGATAGATATGTAAGGTGCTATATACATAAGAGATAGGTAGATAGATATGTAAGGTGCTATCTATCTATCTATCTATCTATCTATCTATCTATCTATCTATCTATCTACCTACAGTGGTGTGAAAAACTATTTGCCCCCCTTCCTGATTTCTTATTCTTTTGCATGTTTGTCACACAAAATGTTTCTGATCATCAAACACATTTAACCATTAGTCAAATATAACACAAGTAAACACAAAATGCAGTTTTTAAATGATGGTGTTTATTATTTAGGGAGAAAAAAAATCCAAACCTACATGGCCCTGTGTGAAAAAGTAATTGCCCCCTTGTTAAAAAATAACCTAACTGTGGTGTATCACACCTGAGTTCAATTTCCGTAGCCACCCCCAGGCCTGATTACTTCCACACCTGTTTCAATCAAGAAATCACTTAAATAGGAGCTGCATGACACAGAGAAGTAGACCAAAAGCACCTCAAAAGCTAGACATCATGCCAAGATCCAAAGAAATTCAGGAACAAATGAGAACAGAAGTAATTGAGATCTATCAGTCTGGTAAAGGTTATAAAGCCATTTCTAAAGCTTTGGGACTCCAGCGAACCACAGTGAGAGCCATTATCCACAAATGGCAAAAACATGGAACAGTGGTGAACCTTCCCAGGAGTGGCCCGGCCGACCAAAATTACCCCAAGAGCGCAGAGACGACTCATCCGAGAGGTCACAAAAGACCCCAGGACAACGTCTAAAGAACTGCAGGCCTCACTTGCCTCAATTAACGTCAGTGTTCACGACTCCACCATAAGAAAGAGACTGGGCAAAAACGGCCTGCATGGCAGATTTCCAAGACGCAAACCACTGTTAAGCAAAAAGAACATTAGGGCTCGTCTCAATTTTGCTAAGAAACATCTCAATGATTGCCAAGACTTTTGGGAAAATACCTTGTGGACTGATGAGTCAAAAGTTGAACTTTTTGGAAGGCAAATGTCCCGTTACATCTGGCGTAAAAGGAACACAGCATTTCAGAAAAAGAACATCATACCAACAGTAAAATATGGTGGTGGTAGTGTGATGGTCTGGGGTTGTTTTGCTGCTTCAGGACCTGGAAGGCTTGCTGTGATAGATGGAACCATGAATTCTACTGTCTACCAAAAAAATCCTGAAGGAGAATGTCCGGCCATCTGTTCGTCAACTCAAGCTGAAGCGATCTTGGGTGCTGCAACAGGTCAATGACCCAAAACACACCAGCAAATCCACCTCTGAATGGCTGAAGAAAAACTAAATGAAGACTTTGGAGTGGCCTAGTCAAAGTCCTGACCTGAATCCAATTGAGATGCTATGGCATGACCTTAAAAAAGGCGGTTCATGCTAGAAAACCCTCAAATAAAGCTGAATTACAACAATTTTTGCAAAGATGAGTGGGCCAAAATTCCTCCAGAGCGCTGTAAAAGACTCATTGCAAGTTATCGCAAACGCTTGATTGCAGTTATTGCTGCTAAGGGTGGCCCCAACCAGTTATTAGGTTCAGGGGGCAATTACTTTTTCACACAGGGCCATGTAGGTTTGGATTTTTTTTCTCCCTAAATAATAAAAACCACCATTTACAAACTGCATTTTGTGTTTACTTGTGTTATATTTGACTAATGGTTAAATGTGTTTGATGATCAGAAACATTTTGTGTGACAAACATGCAAAAGAATAAGAAATCAGGAAGGGGGCAAATAGTTTTTCACACCACTGTATCTATCTCTTATGTAAAGATGTATATAGCGCCTTTCATATCTATCTATTATGTATATAGCACTTTACATAAAAGACAGATAGATAGATAGATAGATAGATAGATAGATAGATAGATAGAACCTTACATATCTATTATATAGCACCTTTCATATCTACTGTATCTATTACATATATAGCACCTTACATATCTATCTATTGTATAGTGCCTTTCATATCTATCTATTATGTATATAGCACTTTACATGATAGATAGATAGATAGATAGATAGATAGATAGATAGATAGATAGATAGATAGATAGATAGATAAGGTGTGACCTATCTATCATGTTTATAGCACCTTTCATATTCATCTCTCTATCATCGGGCCTTGGCCTCAACTAGACTGTGCCATGTTTGACCTACCCATAAGCCACTGCAAATGTGCTGTATGGCCTCAGCTGTGAGGTCACCGCGTGATTCCCAAATCGCCTTTCTGGTTTACCTTCGCTGTTTCTGTGTTATGAGAGCAGTCCAGCCAATTGTTGATGCCATCCACGCCACTGATAATGTTGCTATACAAGGAGGGTGCCTTGAACTTGGCACACGTATGCAGCCTGGTTGGCTGAAGGGCCTCCTCTCGTTTGTCAAATTTCTGAAGTTCCTTTTTTTTTCAGCCCGACAAGACATACATTCTAACTGTTTTTTCTTTAAGTGATGCTTGCTGCGCCGCTGACAATAGTGCCATCTCTGTGTGCCAATGTTTTGGAATTCCAGCAGCATCTTGAAAATATTATTGATGCTTTTTTTTTTTTTAACAATACTAAGATTGGATTCTTGTAACAGAAACAAACCACTGCAAGTGTATCTGAACGCAGGCCTCTGACTTACTGACGTGTTGACGTCATTGGATTTGAGGCTAACACGTTCACTTTGTCAGCCAGCATCAGAATGTGGTGGCTTCATGAGCGGTGGGTGCCAAGCAGGCAGGCGGCTCGACAGACATGATAAACAAGTGCAGCCGAGAAGCTGGATGAGCAAACCACACCAACACTTCCACAGAATCAGTGGCTAACATCTTGGAAAACATTTTTTCTTTTTTTATTACAAGTGTGATGGCGTGTAGCCGTTGTTCCAAACTCACAGCACACGGGCCGTGTTCTCATGTCCTGGCCGGGACGCCCTCCATGTGCGGCAGTCACGGCGTTCCCTGTGACTTCACGACTACAGTCAGAACAGCTGACATTTCATTATCTGCACAATCGACAACAACAATGGCTATCGAAGGTGGTACCTCCACCCACCCCAGTGGTCTTTAAGTGCCGACGTTAATTTGTTAAACTGATGATAACTTATTTGGTGCGGTCAGATTTTTTCATTGATTCCACAAATTTAATACACACATGGAGAAGATCAATTAGAAAAAGGAAGAGGTACAGTGCCCTCCGTAATGTCTGGGGGCAAAGACCCCATTGTTCCGTGATGTGCTCCGACAGTTTAAAATGACAAATCAAACGCTGCAGACTTTCATTTAGGGGGGGATTGGCACACATTACATTCACACAACACTTTATCTACATGGTCCCCCATAATGTTTGGTGACACAGACGTTTGTGACACCTCTGGTGGGTTTCAGGGCTTCATTCAATTCTTCGGCTTGTTTCTACCCTTTGGTACCCATCACCACACTTCACTGCCACTATAAACAAGTGTATCTGTCACTCTTTCTCAGTTTACAATGTTGGAGACAATGACACATTCGTTCTTGATGTCCCCCTCTGCTCCACAGTTTAACATCACAAACACAACACTTCAGACCTTGTGATTAAAGTGCAGACTTTCATTGAAGAGGATCTGCAGACATGTCGGTCACACAACACTTTTTTAATTCAGGGCACCACAATGTTTGGGACAATTGGCATCCCAGGTGGGTTTCCTGGCTTCATCCGACCCCTCGGCTTCTTTCTACCCTTTGGAGTCCGTAGCTGCCATTGTTGAACATGAGGACAAGAGCTGTGCCAGTGAAAGACAAAGAAGCCATCATGAGGCTGAAACACGAGAATCAAACCATCGGAGACATCGGTGACACCTTAGGACAACCAAAATCAACTGTCTGGACTCTCATGAAGGAGAAAAAACACACTGGTGGGCTCAGTGATCACAAAGGGACTAGTAGGCCAAGGAAGACCTCCACTGCTGAGAGCAGAAGAATCTTCACTATGGTCAAGAAAAAGACCCCAAACGTCTATCTGACAGACCAGAAGCAGTCATCAGGGGTCTGATGTGGACTATCAGCAGAAGACGTCATGAACCGAAACACAGAGGCCACACTGTGAGATGGAGACCACGAAAACAGGACGGCCAGATTACAATTTGTGACTTCAAAGAGCCTGCAGAATTCTGGGAAAAGATCTTGTGGACCAAGGAGACAAAGATGAACTTCCTGAATCAGAGTGATGGCGAGAGCAAAGTGTGGAGACGAAGAGGAACTGCTAAAGCAGACCACCTCATCTGTTAAACATGGCAGTGCTTGGGGGGTTATGAGTGCCACAGGTCCTGTCACACTTCTCTTCATTGGTGATGGAACTGCTGAGGTGTGTGAAAACATCTGATCTGCTCGAGTTCCAGTAGATGCCACCAAACTCAGTGGACGGCACTTCATCCTCCAACAAGATGATGAGCCAAACACACTGGTGAGGCCACAAAAAGGTAAAGAAATGGAAGATTCTAGAATGGCCAAGCCAGTCACCTGATTTAAATCCAAATGAGCAGGCCTTCCATATGCTGAAGAGAAAACTTAAGGAGACAAGCCCCCGAAAACAAGCAGGATGGCTGCATCACCAGAGAAGAACCCTAAGCACCTGGTGATGTCTGTGAATCACAGACTTCAAGCCATCATTGCATGCTGGGACATGTGACAAGGGACTAAAGATGACAATGGCTTTAACAGACCTGCCATTGCTGTGTCCAAACATTATGGGGTCTTGAAATGGGTTGATAAATTAGAATAAGTGTTGGTGTGACCGAAATGCCTGGAAATCCCCTTAAATGAAAGTCTGCCATGTTGGATTTGTGACTTTCAACTGTGGAGCAGAGGGGGAGATCAAAGACAAAGGTGTCCTTGTTGCAAACATTATGGAGGAGGACCCCGAAAAGCACCCAATACTCCTCTCCCAAAGTAACTGTGGTGCCATCAGACAATGAAAGTTTCCCCTTTTGACACCAAGACCAAATCTCAATCGGTACACAGAGACAGAGAGACATAGTGGGGAGCTGGCGCTGATTACAGGGCAGTGCCACGCCCACCACAATGTGAACCACCCGGATCGGGACCCGGGTGCAGCTGTGCAGCAGGTGACAACGCAGCACCAACTATTATTCAAAGGATGCTCCATTAATCCAAGAGGCTGACAGTTCCAACAGAACCCGATTGACCTCCAGGCGTGACTCACGATTCTTTGTAAATACGGTGAAGCCCGAGTCAGCCTCAGTGTGATGCGTAAAGATCTGCTGTACAGGGTACGCACAAAGTCCGTATACCCCTATCTTTTGGAGGATTTTGAAAGCTAAAGGTTACCTCTTAGGAATCCAAAACATCTGTATGGGTCCCTCCATGATTTCTGCATAGCCGAACGCGCCGCCAGGTTCTCCTGCTCATGTTCCGCAACATTTGCGGGGTGACTTTCTGGAACACTGCGCGAACCGCGTGTTTCAGTTCATCGTTCGATGAATAACGGCGCTTCCACACGTCTTCTTTGATAAACCCCCAGAGTGCATTATCTGGAGTTGTGAGATCAGGGCTTCTCGGAGGCCACGGAAGAGGAGCGGGACTGCTGTTTGATCCTTGTCCGATCCAACGATTCCCAAAAACTTTGTTGAGGCGATCACGCATGGTGATTGCGAAATGGGCAGGTGCCCCGTCTTGTTGAAACCAAACACTGTCAAGGACGCCCTGGCTTCTCAGTTGTGGGATGAGCCAACCATTCAGCATTTCCAGATAACTGATTTGGTTAACAGAACCATCAAAAACATAAGGGCCAAACAAATGCTGTGCTGTCATTCCGGCCCAGATCATCACGTGTGGTGGGTAATGCTCAATTTCTTCAAAGAAATGTGGATTTTCTTTTCCCCAGAAAAACACGTTTCGATTGCGGGAGCTGCGATAAATCGCGCACTCGTCAGAGAACAAAACCTTTTCCTTCTCAGCATTTGTTGGAAATTGGTGCAGCATCAGATCACAAGCTTCCTGACGTCTGTCCAAGTCGGCATCTGATAACTCGTTAACGTGCAATGGACGCCAACATTTTATTTGCAAGTCCTGTTTGATGTGTTTTCGCATTGTCGATTCTGCTATTCCCAACTCAGCAGCACGTTTACGAGTGGATTTCATTGGGGATCGTTGGACAGACTCTGCCACATCTGCACATGTTTCATGCCTTGTGGATGGTCTTCCACTTCGCGGCGCATCTCGGAGGCTGCCTGTTGCAAAAGCCTTCTTCTCCCACTGCAACAACGTCCTCTTTGTCGGCGATGCCTTCCCAAAACGCACAACAAAGTAATCCATGACATTTTTGATTGATTTCCCAGTAACAGGCCGCTCATAAACCCACACAGTGGCCACCAAACGCTCCTCGATCGTGAAAACACTTGTGTCGCCCATCGCTTCGTCTTGGAACAACCGCCAAGTTGTTGCGATTTCTTGAGCGGCAGCAGGTGTCAGCACCAGACCGGATGTCGGAAACACACCTTGAGATACCGGGAAGACTTGGGCTGATATCCACAGGAACCAAATTGCCATGGTTATTCCTGTAAATGCTCCTAAAGATAGGAGTATACGGACTTTGTGCGCACCCTGTACAATGTTAAGCCCATAGTAATAATACGAGAGTGTTGTACCGTGGTAGCCGTTATGGATGCAATGAGAAGTCAAGCCAAATGAGCTCTTTAATTGGCTGACTGAAGAGATTACAATATGCAAGCTTTTGAGGCAACTCAGGGCCCTTCGGAGGAGGAGGAAGAAGAAGAAGAAGAAGAAGGTGTCACACCAAAAAAGCTTCGTGGAGCACAAAAGGCCAAAAGGAGTTGAATGAAACAATAAGACATTCGGAAGCAAACACAATCCCAAAAGAGAATCCATTAACAAGCTCCTTAGCGCTTTCAAAATGAACCACCTGGAACTGTGGGAGACCCTCCAGATGTATAGGGCAGTTCCTGGCAGTGGGGGACCACCAACAAAACACATGGAATGTAACATGGGTAGCCTACGTGCGTAATCAAAATCAAAATCAAAGAATAATGCACATCATCGACAAAAGTAAAAATACCACAGATAAAAGAATCAAGAATGAACAAAACCGACGTAACACGTTAATTTGAACCCCGGCCAGTGAATCCTGGCTAAAATAAAACAACTGGCTGCTCGGTACGTCACACCTGGATGTCGCCTCACTTCCTGTCTTGGTGAGCTCAAGGTTGTCCACAGCCCACTGCACATCGACGACTCTGCGGGTGGTCAATAGCACCAAATTCCTGGGTGTGCACCTGACAGTTAAACCTAACCTTCTAAATTGGCCCTAGTGTGTGCTTGGTGTGTGGGTGTGTTTGTGTGTGTCCTGCGGTGGGTTGGCACCCTGCCCGGGATTGGTTCCTGCCTTGTGCCCTGTGTTGGCTGGGATTGGCTCCGGCAGACCCCCATGACCCTGTGTTCAGATTCAGCGGGTTGGAAAATGGATGGATGGATGGTCGATTAACACCACCTCCGAAGCCAAGAAGACACAGCAGCATCTCCACTGCCTATCGGGGGCATATAGAAGGCAAGCCTATGCCCCCCCACTCTCACCATATTTTACATGGGCCACTATTGAGAACGTCCTGCCCAGCCGCATCACCATGTGGTTTGGTGTCCCTGTCCATAGGGTCCTACAATGGATAGAGCAGGTCAAGTGGTCAGGTTGGGGACCTTAAACTGATGCAGCGCATCGCTGCACCCACCACATGACGAAGCAGCTCAAGATCGTGGTTGGCAAACCCACACTACCAGCCAAGCAGATACGCGGCCCTGGAAATGACCATCTATCTGTTATGTGGGAGTCCTCTTGGCCTGGTCCAGCCACTAGGGTTCTCAACAATGATAGATAGTGAAGAGTGCACACAGCACAAAAGACCTTTGGGACCCCCACCACCCTAAGAACTGTGTAGGGACACTCCCACCTCTCCCATGGTCTCTTTATCTCACTATCATCACGCAGAAGCTACCGTAGCATCCAAACCAGCTCTGCCGGGTTCTGCAACAACTTGGCGGTCTGGAGCCTGAACTCTATTCACACCCCCCAAGCCCCCGGCCCCTAGATCGGCTCCTAGTAGTTTATTTATATGCAGTACATTTGGGGGCCGTGATGCCCCCGACCCCCAGATCAGCTCCTAAAACTTTATTTATATGCAGTACGTTTGTCACACTTGTAACTAGTTGTTTTTTTTCCCTGTTATTAGTTTTTGATATTATTTGTGTATTACTGTCTATTTCAAATTATTACTATTGTGGGGCATGTCAAGCAAGGACTGGCATCCCAACCAGACCTGAACCAGGATCCCTATCCGGCCGAGAGGCCAGTATGACAGAATGCCAGGGAAGGATAATTTCTGCAAGTTACTGTCTCCCCCAACGCACTAGGTGGCAGCATCCCTGGGTTATGGTATCTCCACGGATACCCACAGGGGTTGATGGGAGCTGTAGTTCTTCGGATCAGTCCTGCTGGTTGCTGATTTGATTAGGGAACTTTACTTTGTGGGGTTTCAACCTTACCCAGAAGTACTCCTGAGCCACAATCTCAGGACACTGGGTTTTATATAAAAAGGAGCAGCCAGCTTCAGTACAGAGAGCCAGAGTCGGGTGGAGGTGGGCGAAGCTTGGCTGGCGAAGCAGAGGAACGACTGTGGCGAGTTTAAATTGTATTCTTTGAAACCTTTGCGAACAAGGAGTTCATGGGATTAAACTTTGAAATAACGCTGGAACTTGTGTTGGGAGTTAGGGGTGCTGCAGCGCCCCCTGCTGGCTACACTATCTATTTACGTACCTATTATTTCTGTATTTATTTATCTATTTCTAGTGTAGCAGAGTTCTTTACCCATCTTGCACTTGTCCTGTGTTTATGAATTAGAGCCACTGGATGCCGCAATATGGTGTATGGATGCTATGACAGTAATGTCACTTGACTTGACTTGAGTAAGGGTGACAGCGGCAGTGATTGAGGAAGGATGAGATTTTAGCAATGATATTCCATACACGTGGCACGCCTGTCTGTCTTAAGCTTAATAATTTGATGTGACGATCAGAAGATGAAACGCAAGTCAGGAAACACGCTAAGTTTTAAAACCAGGAATTTGAGCCGATCTTTCATCAAATACAAAATAATAAAAAAGAGTGAGAGTGCTAAGAGCCAGTGATTAAAGTGAATGGTGTGACCCTTGTACCTTAACACTGCAAACCTCTCGTGTCACGACCTCTGACCCGATTACCATGGTGACAGCATAACAACAGTATCACAAAACAAAGTGATTTCAGAAAAAGAAGCAAATAAATTCCAACAGTGACAAAGTGGATGTAAAACAGAAAGCTATAGCATTCCAAAAAAAACCCCATAATACTTAAGTAATTAATAGAAACTAGCTGTGCTGCCCATTTAAGATGGGTTGAAACCAAAATAATCAACGTAGACCACAGGAATGGAATACATTTTGTAATGCATGTAGTCATGAAATTTGTCATTCCAACAGATGGCACATCAGAAACCTTTGCAGTAATGAAGTGTATTAGAATTACAAATGCAATGCATGTATCTCTGTAATATGCCATTTGGTTTGGGATTCATAAAAGCAGTGTTAATGCTTGTGGTGTGCCACCTGTTGGAATGACAACTTCTATGCATTTTATTACTACAAATGTTTGTGAAGCACCATCTGTTGGAATGACAGAGTCACAGCAGCCAGACAGAAAGACCGAAACTTGTCCTTTTGTTAAGGTGGACTAAATGTGCTACCCGTCTAAGACAGGATGAAATGTAAGTAATCATCCAAGACTTCAGCGTTAGTGTTTATAGTGCACCTTCCTTTGGAATGTATTTTGTAATGCATGCAGTCATCCAAGAACAGTTTGGTGACCCACAATGCCTTTTCCAGCATGATGGAGCACCGGGCCATAAGGCAAAAGTGACAACTAAGCAAAACATCTATATTTGGGGTCCATAGCCAAGAAACTCCCCAGACCTTTAATCCCATTGAGAACTTATGGTCAATCCTCAAGAGGCGGGTGGGCAAACAAAAACCCATCAATTCTGATTCTGCAAGAATGGGCAGCTGCCATCAGTCAGGATTTGGCCCAGAAGTTGATTGCCAGCCTGCCAGGGTGAACTGCAGAGGTCTTGATAAAGAAAGAAGGGCCAACACTGCAAATATGGACTCTGGGCACTGGATGCGAAGTTATCGATGAAACCCATTTCAATTCAAACGCATCCAATTTCCAGTAAGGCTCTGCTTCACAATGACAATTAATAAGTCTCAGGGACAGACCCTACAAAAGGTTGGCATTGATTTGAGGCGAGATCACTTTTCACATGGCCAACTGTACATTGCATGCTCGAGAGTAAGCTCAGCGCACAGCTTGGTCATATTACAACCGGTATGCTTCAATAAGGGCGCGCACAAAAACGCGAGCTTCAAAAGGGCGACCTCAATTGGGCGCGGCGAATAAAGGCACATGCAACAAAATTATTACAGAAAATTTATTAGATAAAGGCAATGATTGAAAGTATAAAAAGGCGAAAGCAAGAATATTAAAACATCCAATTAATTAGATAGATAGATAGATAGATAGATGTGAAAGGCACTATATAATAGATAGATAGATAGATAGATAGATAGATAGATAGATAGATAGATAGATAGATAGATGTGAAAGGCACTATATAATATAGATAGATAGATGTGAAAGGCACTATAGATAGATAGATGTGAAAGGCACTATATAATAGATAGATAGATAGATAGATAGATAGATAGATAGATAGATAGATAGATAGATAGATATGAAAGGCACTATATAATAGATAGATAGATAGATAGATAGATAGATAGATAGATAGATAGATAGATGTGAAAGGCACTATATAATATAGATAGATAGATAGATGTGAAAGGCACTATATAATATAGATAGATAGATAGATAGATAGATAGATAGATAGATAGATAGATAGATAGATAGATGTGAAAGGCACTATATAATAGATAGATAGATAGATACATAGATAGATACAGATAGATAGATGTGAAAGGCACTATATAATATAGATAGATAGATAGATAGATAGATAGATAGATAGATAGATAGATAGATGTGAAAGGCACTATATAATAGATAGATAGATAGATAGATAGAGATAGATAGATAGATGTGAAAGGCACTATATAATATAGATAGATAGATAGATGTGAAAGGCACTATATAATATAGATAGATAGATAGATAGATAGATAGATAGATAGATAGATAGATGTGAAAGGCACTATATAATATAGATAGATAGATGTGAAAGGCACTATATAATAGATAGATAGATAGATAGATAGATAGATAGATAGATGAGAAAGGCACTATATAATATAGATAGATAGATAGATAGATAGATAGATGTGAAAGGCACTATATAATATAGATAGATAGATAGATAGATAGATAGATAGATAGATAGATAGATAGATAGATAGATAGATAGATAGATAGATAGATAGATAGATAGATACTTTATTAATCCCAAGGGGAAATTCACATACTCCAGCAAATTAATGCATGAACTTCTAACGAACTATTTCTAAAGCTCTCTATATTTCATTGTTTTCTGCTCTTACTCATTGTTGTGCTACACTTGAAGGTGTAGATTATGAGCAATGCCACATAGATATTCGAGATGCGGTCTATTAGCATAATCAAGGATAATTGATTTAATTCGCTCCAAAGTGTCTCTGTAGGTCTTCCTTGGCGTTGGAATAGGCTGACCTGCAACGAGGTGTTCAAGACGCAGCTCAGTAAGGCTCTGCTCTTTCTTAAGGCCTTCGATAAATCTCCAGATAGTTGGATGACACGCTCCCAGCAAGGATCCATTTTTGGTATGACAGCGAGACGAACATTTTCCAATCCTATATTCAGTGCATTTCCAGATGTGTTTCTCGTTGATAGTTTTCTCCTTTCTGAATGTGTAGCCTTCGACTACGAGTTGATCTGCACCTTTGTTGCTCTTCACGTATTCCAGAGCCATTTGAACTAAATTATCTACGAACGCCTTTATTCGCCGCGCTCAATTGAGGTCACCTTTTTGAAGCTCGCCTTTTTAGAGCCATTACAACCGGAGGGCCAAACTGACAACGTGGTATACAAAGAGATCCTTAACAAATAATTATTGGTATATTTTCCCTCAGTTTAAAAAGGTTTACTTTTCTTCTTAATAAAAATGTTAAAGCAGTACTTCGCCGCTGCGAAGCGCGGGTATTTTGCTAGTCAAGTATAAATCTAAGGATTCTAAATGTGCAGAGAGCTGGAATATCATAAATGTAATGTGTGCTGTGTGGCGATTGCTGCTGTCAGGTCAGAAGGAAGCCCCAGAAGCTCGTAGCGATTAACAACTGAGTCGGTTTGAAGATGATGTTTACGACGGTCTGCTTTAATGGTAAACTACAAGGTTAAAGTGGACATTTCGAGATTAAACCTGAAATTCCACTTTAATCACAAAATAAACATTTTCACTATGCCCTGTGATGGACGGCCGGGATGCCCCTGCTGCATATGTTCCGAGGGAGCAACCATGAACAGCTCAGTACCTCCCCCGGGACGCTTGGTGGCAGCCTCCCTGGCCGCCGATGATTCCCCAACTTCCCGCAGGGCACCATGGGAGATGGAGTCCTTCACAGCCCTGTTGGGAGCTGGGGTGGCCGCTAGGGGGTGCTGCGTGGATTCCACAGCCCGACTGGACAAATCTTCAGCCACACCCGGAAGTGCAATTGGGACCAG